>NC_134017.1:34135677-34290677 GCF_040712315.1 Castanea sativa
ATTTGGTAATTGGAATTAAAGTATCACGTGAAGGCTACAAAGTACATACACTTGTATCATACAAGAGTGTAAAAAAATACAAATAGACATGCTTAAGTCACAAAATAATTTGGAAAGAGTGATTTCATACAAATAGTCATGATTAATTCAGTCACAAAATAATTTGGAAAGAGAGATTGCATATTTAAATGTAAATAGGCTTATTAAATATTTTCAAAAAAAGTACATTATTAATAAATAAGAATATTTTTTTTCTTTTTTCTAATAATGTTTAACTTGTAAAAAAAGATATATCAATTAATAAATAAGAATAGCTTTTTTTTTTCTTCTTTTTGTCATAAATTTGGTGGTGTTCTTTTGGTAGTGTTCTTTGATTGTAATGTCTGGGTGTTCTTGGTCTCCGGCTGTGGTGGTTCATTAGGGAAAATGTAAAATTGGGGAAGGATTAATTGAGTGAAACATTATATATATATATTTGTAATGAGAAAAAATAATATTTAAATAAAATAGTAATAGAATATTGAGATTGGTTTGATTTTTCATGAATAATGGATTAGCTAAACTAACAAATGTGAGGTTTTTAGATCAAATTTGGCTAAAAATGCATTGAGCTTGATGTGATTACTCTACCCTCTGCTTGTGCCCTTGATCTTGATTCTTGACCCACTACCTATACCACCTCTAAGTGGTTAGGTATTGATGATGCAAGCCTTTAATTTGAAACACCTCCAAGTGGGACCATAGTAACTTCTCTCTCAACCACAATATATAGTTTCGACCAAATTTATAAAATATAAGTTGAGGCCAAAAGGCACAATGGGCTTCACATACAGATTTTAGTTTATTGGAAGAGGTTTGGGGAATGGATTCAATATGGTTCTCAATGAGTTTTGGACATGGTGGTGGTTATGAGTCAAATTTTCAGTCTCATTTTTTTAGTCAAACTCTATACTCCACAAATAAAAAATGACCAAGTGTCTACCTACTTAATTAAATGCTAATTTTTTGACTTCTCTTATTTTAGTTTCTTAAAATAAAAACCAAAACTTCCCCACCGGTCACTGCCACTGGTCCACCACCACCAACTAGCACCGGTGCCACTACAAGTATACAACAGCCATCTATCAACGCCTCAGTTGTTTTCAAATCCATGACTAGGTATAGGTATAGAGAAATTGCAATGTCCTTTCATCAACTAGCATCTATTCATCAAATCGACCAACCAATGGTCTATTTTGGTGAATTGATAAAGTATTTTAGAAAACAAAAAACTAATATCAAGTGGCTCTGTGGTTGTGATTTTCTTTTGGTATTTAACATAAACTGCTTGGGTATATTATTATCTTAGGAATTTAGGATCTTGCATTTGCTTTTGAAATAGAAGGGGACTGTTTCATGATATGGTAGTAAGCACGAGTCCATTTGGTTCGATTTTAAGAAGAATTTCATGATAAAACAAACATTGACCCCTTGAGAATACTTTGGTTGAACAAACATCCAACATATTTGAAAAATTGTATGCTATATTGGAACATAAATATAATTGGCCGTGGATGGTTGTTAATGAAGTGGGAACGGCGGTAGTTGGTGGTGGTGGACTAGTGGTGGTGGCTGGTGGAGATGTGTTGGTTTTTATTTTATTTTATTTAGAAAACTGAAATAAAAGAAGAAGAAAATTAGTATTTAATTAGGTAGGTATACACTTGGCAATTTTTTATTTGTAGAGCATATAGTAGAATAGGAAAAGTGGAATAGAAGGTTTGGACTCGGTGGTTATGAAGTAGTTATATTGGGCTTTTAGCATGGTCGGACTATGAGGTTTTTTTTTTTTTCTTAAATAAATGGGAAAGAGGGATTTAATCACCTATTCTCCTCATAAAGAAGGTTATGCTACAAGACTATTGGCTGGATTGGGTTAACTATAGTTATGGCGAGCTGTTTGTTTAGTTACATTAGAAGCTTTGACTAGTTTGTTGGACATGCACTTATTACTCCCTTAATAAAAATTATTATTATTATTATTATTATTATTATTATTATTGTTAAAAAAAGGGGTTAAAATTTGAAATCCGGTTAATTGTGGAATCAAGAAAAGAAAACAAGCAAAGAAACCTATATATACAATGGGCTCCAATAAATACCACTTAAGTGATCAAACTAACTGTTTGATAGTGATAGCAATAATGGTATTTAGATACATGAACGAGGTTTGGTTTTCCGGCAAAAAGTAAAGGAGTTCCTATTTTATAATGCAGCATGGAGGATCTGCAATTCCTAAAGATTGCAGTAGCTAGTGCTAGTATAGTTTATTTAAAAGTAAAGATTAATTGTAATTAATGCTTTTCCATCATCGCCTACTAATTTTTTTTTATTATATTTTTTTATTGTGAGATAGTATAAATGAAGTATGAATTCGAGACTCGATTGTCAACGGAAACGTGATTTTGACCTGGAAATTAAACATCTAAATAGTAGCCTGTGGTGGGGACTGCTTTATTGTCACACTATAAATATATTCATGCGTTCTTCCATCAGGGGACAATTTTGAGGTCACTTTTTCTTCGTTGTTTCGTTTGTATTTTTTTTTTGTTGGCCTGGCGAACTATGAAAAATAGAAGAAGAGTGTTGGCTAAGTACGCATTAATTTCGTTTCAATTGCGATGAAATTTAAGCATTGTGTTTGACTGTTTATGATAAATATATAAAAGGTATGATTAGGGACGGAACTACCTTGAACTAGGGGGCAATGGCCCCCTAATTTTTTTTAAAATATTATATATATATATATATATATATATAAAACCGAAACCTTTGAAACTCTCACAATTTTTTACGTCAGCACAATATTTAAATAAAATTATCATTTTATTTAAATAATATAATTTTATTTAAATAAAATTATTTTTGTTTAATTTAAACTTAACAAGAAGTGAAATTCAATCTCTCTAACAAGTTCAACTTAAACTTAAACTTAAACTCAAACGTTGATAATTTATAATTAATTAATATTGTAAATGACATTAATGGAGTGTTTGTATCCTAATACTAGGATTTTCACATCATCATTTTAATTTATAAAAAAATTTAATTTTTTAAAGTAAATAGTAAGAGAGTCCTAACAAGAGTTTCTCTCTCTTTTTTCCTTAATCCTAAAGTTTTTTTTTTTTTTTTTTTTATGTGAGTCTTTCTCTTTTCTTTTTCTTTTTTTGTAACCTAAAGTGAGCCTTTAAAAAAATAAAAATAAAAAATCTAACATGAGGTCTAATTAAAAAAATTTATAATTATTTTTTTAATCCTAATTCGAAGGTAAGTCTCTCAAAAGGTCAAAAACTTCGATTTTATATTATATATAGATAATAATAATGATGTGCCAAGCTCCAAGTATATGAGAATGCAATTTGTAGATCTACTATCAAGATAACATAGATTATATTAGTGGTGAATAGCAGATTTAATTGCAGTTGAGTATTATGTGAAGTCATCATCATAGAATAGCCCACGCCAGAATGTGTTATGTGGAACCAATAATATGAAAGAAAAAGAATTTTTCTAAACCATTATATTGAACAAAAAATGACTTATTTTCATTCATTTTCAAGTTATACATTTTTTAAAGTTAAGTCATAAACCTTTGAAATAAAATAAGTACTTTTAATTTTTATTTAACTATCCTATGCATCGCACAGGTTAGCAACTAGTAATATATATGTGTGTGTGTGTGTGTGTACTAATTTTAGCAATTTTGTTTTATAAAATTATATTTTATTTCCCTTTAACAATATCATTGATTCTTTTAAAAATAATACTATACTCACAAACTTTTTTATAACTTTTTTACAAACAGTTTTTGTAGCAAATTATTATTGGCTCGCATATGGACACACCACTCACATCTTTTTCTTACTTACCAGTAATTACTAATCATATCAGTAATTTATATATATAAAAAAAAAAAACTTATAGCTCTAACATTTTCCTCATTTTAGTGACCACAAAAAAATTTGTAGATCTAAAATCTAAAACAAAATATACAAGCACAAAAAAAAGCTAAACAAAAAAAATTACCAGTAAAACAAAAAACAAAATTAAGCTCAATTGACTAATTTTATCCAAAATAAATAACCCTACCCTTTAAAAAGTTCTAAAAAAAAAAAATCTTGTTCTTATCCACAAAAGGAAAAAAAAAAAAAAACAAAACAAAACTCAGTAACTAAGTAGCAAAAACAGAGGTTGAAACCACTGCACATGACCAACAGTAAAACCACTTCCCCTAATTCAAAATTCAGGCTCCATCTCTGGGTATGATCTATAATCATGCTCACTTACTTACACCCTCATGCAATTATATGCCACAAGGAAAACTTAAATAGGAGTGCAGGTTTTTATTTTATTTTATTATTTTTTGATGTACTATATCCTACTCCCTGCCAATGAGACACTCTAGAAATCTCATAGACCAATAGTACAACGGATTGAACTTGAAATCTCTCAAATCAATGTGCCTACCACCAGGGTACCCCATGGAGATTTTGTATAGAATACAAATATACTTATAATCTAATGATCTCTAGATATAGTGTATGGTCTGCTCAATACAGTATAAGTCCTAAGCCACAATTTTAAATAATTCTTTTTTCATATTTAAATATTACTTAAATAATAGGTAGTTAATGTGGTATATTATAAACTTTTTTATTATTTAAAATTCATTAATCATTCTTATTTTCTAATTGACTAATTCTCTTAATAATGATTGAGGTGGATTCCTATTAATCCATAATTTTTTGGGTTATCTTTGAAGTGGATAAGAAAAAAAAAAAAGAGCACAACTCACATATAAATTTGTAAATAAAAAAATCACATTTTTTTGCCATAAAAAAATCACATTTTTTTGCCATAAAAAAATCACATTTTTTTGCCAAAAAAAAAATCACTTATTGCCCTCATATAGGTCGGTTCAGGTTAGGTTTATGCTCAACTTGGACTTGACTCGATCGCTTCTCACCAGTGGCATATGTTGGTATAACAGCAGGAAAGTAAATCTAGCTGAATCTATCAGCATCTCACCAAATTTGACCGAAATCACATGTAACAAGAGAGATCGATCGGATTGGTTGGAATCGGGTTTTCTTGGAATGATTTGTCACTCAACCTGGAAGCTGTCTGATTTTTTTCAAAGGAGTCAACTGCCACCAACTATCGCATTGAGTAGGTCAATCAAATCTTAGTTCAAGCCTAATCGAATTTGTCATTTTGGCGGTGATGGGACTGACGAAGTAAAACACGGACGAGATCGCCTCCACAGACGAACCTGACCAATTATCTGCATCACTGACGAGGATGTTAAGACCATTCAATGCTGGCAATAATGTCCCGGACGGTTACAAGACCAGCTGGAAGAACCGTTGGAAACGTATTAAATCCCATTACTCAGCTGGAGATGTTATCAAGAAAGACATTAACACCACAATGGCTAGAATCCAGAGGGATATATAAAGCCCTCACAACACCAATGCAAGGTACATACATAGTCACAAGATATACTGAGCTATTTTTGGTATTTTTATTGTTATAAATCTTCTTCCACACTAACTTTGGCATCGGAGGCGTTGTGGCAGGCACCACACCTGTGATCATTTAAGTGAGTTCTTGCTTTCGTCGCGACGCCGAAGTATGACCAGCCATATCTAGACGAACTCATAACAACTGACGAACTTTTGCTTCATCAGTTTAGTGTCGTCTGTGGGAACAACATTCTCGTACTACCGTTCAAAAACACAATTCCTACCAACTTCGATATCCAGATGGAATCCAACCAGGATTCAGCGGCCTTGGCTCAACAAGTTCAAGCTCTTGCGGCCACTGTCGAAGAACTCACCAGACAAAATCAGGAGATGAGACAAAGACTACAGTAGGAGGAGAGCCGATCAAGAGCTGTCCAAGAGGATGAAGGGGATAGCCACAGGAGAAGTGACAACGAAGGACCATTACTCCAGAGGAACCGCATTTTGATCTCCTTCAGGAAATGAGAAAGGAGATGGATGAATTGAGAAATGCCATCAAGGAGAAGACAGATCGGAGCCTAGATAGAATGGTCAGGGCAACGGATTCTCCCTTTACAATGGCGGTCTTAGAACGACCAGTACCAGCAAAGTTTCGATTGCCTCAACTTGAGCCTTTTGATGGGCTTAAGGATCCCCAAGATCACCTTAATACCTTCAAGATGACACTGGGCCTTCAACAGCACCCTGATGAAATAATGTGTCGTTCCTTCCCTACTACGCTGAGGGGAGCTGGAAGAGAGTGGTTCACGAGACTGCCCACTTCATCCATTGACAGCTTCGAGTAGTTAAGTAGCGCCTTTCTGCGCCATTTCGTTGGAGGGCAATGTCCTAAGAGACCAGCGGATCACCTACTCACTATAAAGCAAAGGGAGAGGGAGACCTTGCGGTCATACATGAAACGCTTCACTCGAGAGACCCTAGAAGTGGACGACGCAGGCGATAAGGTACAGCTGACGACATTTAAAGCAGGGCTTAGGTCCAGAGAATTCGTCGTCTCGCTGGCAAAGAATTCGCCTCGGACAATGGCAGAGATGCTCCTGAAGGCCCAAAAGTACATCAATGCCGAGGACGCACTGGCAGCCATTGTGGACGAGGAAAGGCCGAAAAAGGAAGGAAGGAAGGAAGACGAATGTAGGGGCAAAAGAGGGAGCGCCCAGGCCGTCGAGGAAGTGACGTAGATAAACGAAAGGACGAAAAAGCTTCACGAACGGTGAAATTCACCCCTCTAATTATGCCTGTTGACAAAATTTTGACACAGATTCAGGATCAACATTACCTTCAGTGGCCGAGACCTTTGCATTCGTCCCCTAACGTGTGTGACAAAAACAAATACTACCGATTCCACAAGGATCATGGCCATTACATGGAGGATTGCCGAGACCTGAAAGGACAGCTAGAGGAGTTGATACAGAAAGGAAAACTACAGAAGTATGTGAAGAAGGGGGAGTCCAGCAGGTTCAGAGACAGCAACAAGAGCCAGCGCGAATCCTCGTCCAAGAATGAGATTCGTCTATCCTAACCACCACAGGATGTGATTGGGGAGATAAGTACGATCGTAGGAGGGCCATTCACGGGGGGATCATACAAGTCCCTCAAGAAAACATGCCAGAGACAAGTAAATAGCGTCCATATGGAACCCCCATTGAAGCAGAGACGGACAAACCAGGACATGTTTTTCAACGAAGAGGATGATCGAGGAGTAAGGCAGCCACATAATGACCTCCTGGTTATAACACTCACAATCGAAGGGTTCAACACCAAGAGGATCCTTGTAGACAACGGCAGCTCCGCAGACATCATGTACTTACCAGCCTTCCAATAGTTGAAACTAGATCCTAGGAGATTGCGCTCGTTTGACTCCCCCCTTGTCAGCTTCAGCGGGAACAGGGTATACCCCAAGGGCATAGTGATGCTAAAAGTCATAATAGAGACCTACCTGAAGCAGCTGACTCGTCAGTTGGACTTCCTGGTGGTAGATTGCCCCTCCTCATATAATGTAATCATTGGGAGACCCACGCTTAACAGGTGGAAGACGGCTATGTCCACCTACTGCCTAAAGGTGAAATTCCCAACTGAGGACGGTGTCGACGAGGTGAAGGGGGATCAGGTCTTGGCCAGGGAATGCTACCAGACTGTACTGGTTGTGAAGGAAAACCACACGTGGACAATTGAGGAGGAAAAAGACAACAAAGTAGAAGCTTTGGAAGCAGTGGAACTCATCGAAGGGGAGACTGCTAAGGTGACGAGGATAGGAACAACCTTAAGCCCCGAGATGAGGATGAAACTCGTTCAATTCCTCAAAGAAAACTTGGATGTCTTGTCATGGAGTCACGAGGATATGCCCGGTATATCACGCCAGGTAATCCAGCACGGGTTGAACGTGGATCCCAGGAAAAAGCCCATCCAACAAAGACGACGAGTCTTTGCCCCCGAACGAAGCCAAGCGATCACCGACGAAGTTAACAAGTTGTTGCAAGCAGGCTTCATTCGGGAGGTTTATTATCCCGAGTGGTTGGCCAACGTCATGCTGGTGAAAAAAGTAAAGGGGAAATGGAGAATGTGCATGGATTTCACGGACCTAAACAAGGCTTGCCCAAAGGACTGTTTCCCCCTGCCTAGGATAGACCAGCTGGTAGATTCTATGGCCGGGCATAAGCTACTAACGTTCATGGATGCTTTTTCAGGATACAACCAGATAAAGATGGCTGAGGAAGATTAGGAAAAAACCACTTTCATCACAAGCTAAGGGCTCTACTGCTATAAGGTGATGCCCTTCGGACTGAAGAACGCAGGGGCAACATACCAAAGATTAGTAAACAAGATGTTCAACAAGCAGATTGGCAGAAACATGGAGGTGTATGTGGACGACATGCTCGTCAAGAGCAAAAAGGAATTGACGCACCTGGATGATCTGGAAGAGACGTTTGATACCCTCAGAAAATATCAGATGAAGCTGAATCCTAGTAAGTGTGTTTTCGAGGTAGCCTCAGGAAAATTCTTGGGGTTCATGGTGTCCCAGAGAGGGATAGAAGCAAATTCGGAGAAGGTACAAGCAATACTCAACATGGCATCGCCGAAGACCGTCAAAGAAGTCCAAAAGCTCACAAGGAGGATTGCTGCACTCAATAGGTTCGTCTCTAAAGCAACGGACAAATACTTACCCTTTTTCAAGACATTGAAACAAGCTTTTGCCTAGACTGACAAATGCGAAGCAGCGTTTCAAGAGCTCAACCGCCCCTCTTGAGTCCGTCAAAGGAAGGAGAAAACCTTTATCTATACCTGGCAGCATCAGCCATGGCCGTCAGTACGGCCCTGATTCGAGAGGAAGATAAGAAGCAGCTTCCAGTTTACTACATCAGTCAAGCCCTCCAGGGGGCAGAAGCCAAGTATCCTAGGATTGAGAAGATTGCATTCGCTTTAATAGTGGCTTCACGGAAGTTGCAACCGTACTTTGAAGCACATCCTATCCTGGTAATGACCAACCAATCAGGAAATCCATGAACAAACCTGAGGCAGCAGGGAGAATGGTCTAGTGGGCAATCGAACTCAGCCAGTTCGACATCGAGTACCATCCCAGAACAGCTATCAAGGCGCAAGCTCTGGCAGATTTCATTGCCGAGTTCACCCTTCTAGAAGATGACGACCGCAGTAATGAGGCAGAACAATGGACGATCCAGACTAATGGCTCATCAGCCCAAAAGAGGGGGGGAGTAGGGGTCATCATAAACACCCCCGATGGAGAAAAACTCAGATATGGAGTCCCACTAAAATTCCCGGCAACCAACAACGAGGCCGAGTACGAAGGGATACTAACGGGATTGAGACTCGGGAAAGCACTTGGGACTAAAAACCTGCTAATCTAGAGAGACTCGAAATTGGCAATAAGGCAGATCAGGGAAGAGTATAAGGCAAAAGAGGAGACAATGCAGAAGTACCTCAAGCTGACGGAACATCTAGCCCGGGAGTTTGATAAGTTGGACTTCGTTCGGGTCCCAAGAGACCAGAATATGGCGACAGATGAGATAGTGAAGATGGCCTCGTTAGAAGAAAAACCGACGAACGGGGAATTACTCATGGAGATTCAGAAACGCCCCAGCATCGAAGAAGTCCCAATATTTTCCATCTAGAGCATAAATAGCCGGATGGCACCGATCGTTTCGTTTCTCCAAGATAGGCACCTCCCTCACGATGCTTAGAGGCCAGGAGGATCAAAACGAGAGTGGCTAGATTTATGATTTTGAATGACACCTTATACAAAAGGGGCTTCTCCATGCCCTACTTGAAGTGTGTCAACGAAGAAGAAGCCAAGTACATCTTTCGAGAAGTCCATGAAGGAATCTGTGGAGACCATGCTGGGCCTAGATCTCTGGTAAGCAAAGTTATTCGAACAGGATATTTTTGGCCAACCATGTAGGTAGACGCAGCAGAGCTCGTCAAGAGGTGCATTAAGTGCCAGAGGTTCGGGAATGTCCAGAGGCTACCGACAGAAAAACTGACGACGATAACCTCCCCGTGGCCGTTCGCAATATGGGGGATTCATATCGTCTGCCCATTGCCCCTAGGAAAAGGACAAGTAAGGTTCCTGCTCGTTTCTATTGATTACTTCACAAAATGGGTCGAAGCAGAGGTAATAGGAACTATCACAGAGGCACAGATCCGTAGCTTCGTATGGAAGAATATAATTTGCAGGTTTGAGATTCCAAGAATGATTATATTAGATAATGGGCATCAGTTCGACAGCCAGGGATTCAAAGACTTTTGCTAGGGATTAGGCATCAGGAACCAATTCTCATCCCCAAGACTCCCACAGGTGAACGGACAGACGGAAGTAACTAACCGGACACTGCTCAGAATTATCAAAGCCTGACTAGACGAGGCGAAGGGCGCCTGGCCCGAAGAATTGCCCAATGTCTTGTAGGCCTATAGAACAACAGCAAAAACCCCAACTGGAGAGACGCTTTTCAGGCTCACCTATGACACTAAGGCAGTAATCCCAGTCGAGGTGGGAGTGGCCAGCGTCAGGCGAGAAGTATTCTGTGAGAAAGACAACGACGACCAACTTCGAATCAATCTGGACTGCCTGGACAAAATAAGAGACAAGGCCTCCAGCAAGATGGTGAAGTACCAGCGAAAGATGACTGAGTACTACAACAAGAGGGTCAAGCTCTAACGACTTGAAATTAGCAACCTCGTCCTGCACAAGGTCACCACAGCAACCAAAAATTCCGTCCAAGGAAAGCGTGGTCCTACGTGGGAAGGACCTTACAGAGTCGTCCACTACTCCCGGCAAGGCAGTTATCATTTGGAAACCCTAGACGGGCAGAGACTCCCACGACCCTGGAAGATTGAGCACTTGAAGAAATACTATCAACAGATGTAACACAAAAATGTACTTATTCCTAAAAATTAATGAAATAAATATTCAAATAATGTCTTTATACAGGTCTTATTAGTAGTAAATCCCGGAAACCCAATATGGCAAAGCAATAAGATTCTGCCTAGACGAATGTACATTGCCCACAAAGCACAGAGTTTGTCTCGGAAACCTCTAAGAAAAAGCCTAAGTAATAAGATTCCGCCTAGACGGATGTACATTACTGACGAAGGCGAAAAAGAAAAAGGAAGACCCTAAGTAATAAGATTCCGCCTAGACGGATGTACATTACTGACGAAGGCGAAAAAGAAAAGAAAAAGCCTAAGTAATAAGATTCTGCCTAGACAGATGTACATTACTGACAAAGGAGAAAAAGAGAAAGGAAGAGCCTAAGTAATAAGATTCCGCCTAGACGGATGTACATTACCGACGAAGGCGAAAAAGAAAAAGGAAGAGCCTAAGTAATAAGATTCTGCCTAGACAGATGTACATTATGAGAAGGCGAAAAAGAAAAGAAAAAGCCTAAGTAATAAGATTCTGCCTAGACGGATGTACATTACTGACGAAGGCGAAAAAGAAAAGAAAAAGCCTAAGTAATAAGATTCCGCCTAGACGGATGTACATTACCGACGAAGGCGAAAAAGAAAAAGGAAGAGCCTAACTAATAAGATTCCGCCTAGACGGATGTACATTACTGACGAAGGCGAAAAAGAAAAGAAAAGAAAAAGCCTAAGTAATAAGATTTCGCCTAGATGGATGTACATTACTGACGAAGGCGAAAAGATAATAATAAAAAAAAAAGATAGCTAAAGTAATGAGACTTCGCCTAGACGAATGTGCATTGCTAATTGAGCCAAAAGATAAGATCCAACCCTGACAAATACAAGTTGCTAATGGGTCATAGAGGTTGACGAGTCTTAAAGCACACACAGGTACAACATATGTAAGTAAATACGATGTTATAAAAGCCCAAAAACCAAGGGCAATTACCTTTGTTTTTACATCTAAAAGCCCATAAACACTGGGCTAAAGATATTCTTATCAAAAAGCAAATTGAAAATGTTCTGGAATTTGAGCCTAAAACATGTCAGGCATCTAAAAAAAAAAAAGAGAGGAAATTTTGAACAAGTAACAGGTTCAAACGTCCGAGATAGCATCGTCCTCAGTAGGGGCACCAAGGGCGTCAGCTTCGATGACTGGGACATCAACGGCAGGAATGTCTTCGGGAGCGTCAACAGTCGTTGCTTGAGCAACCTCGTCAGCCGAGATCTCCTTGTCCACTTCCTCCATGTCCAGCGTCTCCAAATCTATTCCAGAAGGGTGCTTAATGCAGTATCTCCTCAAAAGCTTGAACCCCTTGAAATACCAGCTGAAGAGCACGGGTTGTACTCCTCAGTCTGCTGGAAACCTTCAATAGCCCTGGAGGTGACGACCTTGATCTTCTCCTTAGCGGCTGCAAGTTGCTCGTCCTTCTCCAAAACCAGCTGCTACTCGACCTTAAGCTCGTCGTTCAATTTCTTGACCTCCTCCTTGGCGTGATGAACATCCTCCATCGAAGGTATCAAATCCTTCTTCAGCTTCGAGTTCTCCATCTCTAGGACCTTAATCCGAGAAAGCGAGGACTCAACCTTAGCCCCCTGAGCAAGGTACTTCAAGGAAAGATGAATGGTCTCCCCCAACACCTTAAAAAAAAAAAAAAAAAAAAAAAAGAGAGAAGGAAACACACGAAGGAATTTAACCTTAGTACACCAATATATAATAAAAAAGATAACTTAGCACGAGCGGGTTACCTAGACGAGCTTATGGAGATGACGACCCATCAGCTCATTTGGAGGCAAACCCGAGAACACCTTCAGGTCCTTCGCGGTCACGACCCCATGAGCCCTGTCCGTCACCAACCTCTCGTCATCCTAGATAATGGATGAACAAGTAGCATCCTTCCCCCTATCAGACGTGTGAGGCCTTTTTGAAGCAGGGGTCGAGATCTCTTCAACCGAGATGGTAGGAGAAGCCGTCCTCGTCGTCTCAGCGCTAGAAATCACTGGAGCAGCCGAAGCAATCGGAGTGACGGAGGAAACCTTCCCCTTGACATGGACCACCTTTTTTCCAATATTGGATAGCAGTTCGTCCTTCTTAGACCGCATCTTCTCGTACATACCTTTGTTGAATTTCATCGTCATTTCTGCAAAGAAGGAAACACTTATAAAAGAGCAAAGGAACCGACTACAGATATGGGGACCAAGACTGACGAACTCAATGCTTACTTTTCTTTCCTTCAATGTCAAGGCTCCGTAGAACGTAGGGGGACGGATCGGGGCCAAGATTGTAAAAAGCAAGCGTCCGCGGATCTACTAGATCGTCCCAGTTTTCGATGGTCTGGGAGTACTCAATGGCCTTTTCAACACGTTCCTTATACTTGCTTTTGAGCTTAGGCCTCCTTTTAACTACACAAGAATCAAAGAGGTTAATGACAATAATAGCGAATTCAACAAAGGTATAAAAGACAAGAAAGGATACTGACGCACCTAAAGTCGGGGTTCCCCACCGACGAAGCAATCTGGAAATATCACCCCAATCCTGGATAGAGGGGGTCTCAAAATCGTCCCCGGACACAAAGACAAATCTGGACTTCCAGTACCTAAAGGACGAAGGTAAACCCTTGACGATCCTGGTTCTTCTCTCCCAAGGTACTAACTCATAATACCCATACTCTTTGGACTCTTTCAAATGATACAAATAGACAAGCTCACTCACCTTGATCATCTCCCCGTTAGCGGCCAACCATATTTCCATACAATTGACCACTATTCTCCATGAATTGGGCATAAGTTGCCCAGGAGCGATACCCAGATAAGCTAAAAGCTCCATCACAAACGGATGGACGGGAAGCCTAAGTCCACAAGTGAAAGCGGCCTCATAAAAGCACACTTCACCTGGAAAAAACTGACGAGCCCTCTCCTCGTCAGTAGGCCGACGAACACGAACCCGTTCCGGAAATTGAAACCTATCCCTAAACCTACCCACGGCATCAGCGTCCAACCCACACGCCTCTACGAGGGCGTGAAAAGCCCTAACCTCTCTAAGGGTCAACGCGGCCGTATCCCCCTCCATGGGGTCGCCGCTAGATGACAACCCAGTCTCAAGATCACTAGACCTAACCTCAAACATTGACCTTTGCTCTCTCACCAAACCCTCGAACCAGTCAACTGATTGACGAAGCAACGGAAACGATTCACCCAAGACAACGCCTAAGCTGTTACCCTTGAAAATGAAATTCTCAAGGTTTGCAAAAAGAAATGAAATCGAAGGGCAAGCTACTCTAACTTCAAAATTACTGACCATGGACACCCAAGAAAAATACAGAAAAATAGGAAAGTGCTAAAGTTCCCCAAAAAACCAGGAAACAAAGGCCAAAAAGAAAAGAAAAAGAAATCAGATGTTTGCGAAAAGAAAAGGAAAGAATAGGAAGAAGTAAAAGGAGAAGAACATACCTCAGAGAAGAAAAGCAAGAAGCCCAACACCAAGCACGCATCGGCTCAAAGGAAAGTGACAGAGAAAAACTACGTGAAAAAAACGCTCAGAGAAATACACTGAAAACTTGGAGAAAATGAAAAGTAAAGTAGGAGAAAAGAAGTTTAAAAATCCAAAAAAGAAAAACCGAAAATCGGCGGGAAACCCAAGGGTCATACAATAAGGGCATAAGCCCTCTCCAACCATATCATGCCACGTGGCCACGACCAGCATAACGCCGCCACTATGCATTCAATGCAACGCGAAATCCCAAAGGTCGCCCATAAATAAAAAAAAACCTTTTCATCTTCCACAGTCGTCAGGACATGTCTTGACGACCATGGAACCTGGGGGGCAGCTGATGGGACTGACGAAGTAAAACACGAACGAGATTACCTCCATAGACGAACCTGACCGATTATCCGCATCCTGGCGAGGATGTTAAGACCATTCAATGCTGCCAATAATGTCCCAGACGGTTACAAGACCAGTTGGACGAACTGTTGGAAACGTATTAAATCCCATTATTCAGCTGGAGACGTTATCAAGAAAGACATTAACACCACAACGGCTAGAATCCAAAGGGATATATAAAGCCCTTACAATACCAATGCAAGGTACATACATAGTCACAAAATATACTGAGCTATTTTTGGTATTTTTATTGTTATAAATCTTCTTCCACACTAACTTTAGCATCGGAGGCGTTGTGGCAAGCACCACACCGGTGACCATTTGAGTGAGCTTTTGCTTTCGTCGCGACGCCGGAGTGTGATCGGCCATATCTGGACGAACTCATAATGATTGACGAACTTTTGCTTCATCAGGCGCGTTTCAGTCAAATATGGACAACCTTAATTTGAAATTTTTTTCTCTAGTAAGGGGCCTAGGCCATGGCCTAAGTGATTTAGATCTAGGGCTGGCCCTAATATGATGAAAATAAAGAGAATGAATAAAATTTTTGCTGTGTTTACTGTTTAATGTATACTTATTTTCTTTATGTTTGATCACTGAGTGTTCACACAAGATTCAAAATAATATTGAAATTTTGTAACATAACATGGTATAACAAAGGTAATCGTAGCCCATTTTCCAGTTTGACTCTAGGCTAGGTGAAGCATTGAAGGTGGGGTCTTTCATCGTTAGAACACAATTAATTGCTGAATGAACAACACAATTTAACAGGGGCATACATAAGGTTTCCTAAATTATTGTCATGACTTTTTTAATGATATTAACCCATGGAGTAGTAAAAGTGCTCCTATTAACTAGTTGCTAACCCGTGTGATGCATGAAATAGTTAAATTAAAAATCACATATATTTAAAAAAACAAATAGAGAGTCATGCATGAAAAAACTATTAATTAAAAGTTAGTAGAAAAATTATTTTATAATTTAAAATAGTTTCCCATAGGTATTGTATAGGTATCAACCAAATAAGATGCATATTTTAAATTTAAAAAAAAAAAACCGTAATGGTGGGCGGTGTTTGCTTTTGTTTTATTATTTATCCACAAAAGAAAAAGAAAAAGAAAAAGAAAAAAGAATTTGATAGGATATGAACAAATAAATTGTAGTAGAATTTGAATAGTTTCCCATAGGTATTGTATAGGTATCAACAAAGTAGGATGCATATTTTAAATAAATAAAAAAGACAAAACTTTGTCTTCTAACTCTTACATGCATCAATGCTACACCACAACCATATGTATAGAGGTTATTACACGCCTTTGTTTAGTTTCTTATCAATGTGAATTGCCACTTTTAATATGAATAATGCAGCTCCTCACTCCATATTATTCTACCAATCAATCTAAGATTCCAAAATCAAGTAGGAAACATCTAAACTATTCCCATATGGACTATACTTTTTTTTTTATAAAAATACCTATGGACTATATCACAACATTAATATAAAATTGATTATTGATGATAGGAAATTTGTGGTTTTGATGGTCAGGAATAAGCTGTTCTTCTTGTTATTGATGACAATTTTTTTATAGAGTGGTTTTTTCAAGATCATATGAGGGTTATATATATAACATACATAGTAGTACAAATTACACCAACATTAGAGGAAATTTGATTGATGAAGTTGTTAATTATTAAATCAAAATTACGATTAAATCTAATGTTTTAATCGTTAAAACAAATTTTTACAATTAAAATTTTTACATGTAGATTTTTCATACTAATAAATTCACTCACAAGTCACAACAATAACAATATTATAAAATAGTAATCATAGAGAGTTAAAGCATGAAAGATGGCAATATGTCCTTACCTTTGCATTTACTCTGAGTAACTCCATCGGTACAACGTTACAAAGTGGTCTCATGAAGTCCCGTACACTCTTTGCAAAATCTTCAATTTGCTGTGTGTATTTTCTTTGTGAAAAATTGAGTAAGTATGAAGGGTTTCGACCTTGGCAGGGGTTTATGTTTGTTGAAATTTTTGTTATAGAATTTTAGTTGAAGTAGAATTTTTAAACTCTTAAAACATATATCTAATAGAGTTTTACTTAAAGTAAACTATTGTAACACTTCATAAGATAATTACACGTTGAAGAGAAATAATAAATATATAAAATATAAAACCTAAAATAAAAAAATCTAAAATAAAAAGAAAAAGAAAATAATGGTGACGTGAATAATTGTGGGAGCTCCAGAGGCTTCGGTTATATATATACACACATATAGATAAGAGTTTGGCTTACATTCAGTACTTTTTTAACTGAAATTTCTTTTTGTTTTAATGAGAAACTACCACATAACCCACTAACTAAATAAAATGCGAAGATTGAAACCCACTATCACTTGTTATTGTGTATTTATGTAAAGTTGTAATTTTGAATTATTTTGTGTTGGCTTTATTTCTGTGGCAAATTTGATTGTAATTTTGTTCCATCTTTTGTACCCTGTATTTTACGTGGGATTTATTTGTAAGGATTGTGTTTGAGAGAGAGAGTGTGAAGACTTAAGGCATCTATTGAAGACAAAAGGAGTTTTCGTGGGAAGCTCGCGATTAGCCATCTCGCGAAGTGATGCATGTGCCCAGCACATGACTGGAATGCGAAGAGTCAGGACAGGATGGAGATAGCTGGTTTTCGTGAGTGTCTCCCGAGAAAGGCCTTCCCGCAAGATACTTGTGAAACAGTTTGTTTTGCTATTTTGTCCTCTCTGCTCCACTACATTCTCATATACACTATATATATCATTATTACCCACATATTGAGTAAAGAGCTTTTCAGAGAGAAAACCCTAGCCATAAACCCTTGAGAGTGTGAGATTTTCATACCCATAATTCTCTACACCATCCATTATGGTTTTCCTTTGCTCCTACCTCTCCATTTCCAAATCCTTGAGAAGTTGATAGTCCAAACACTTACCACACCCATACTAAGTGTCTAGTGAGTTTTTGGTGCTACTGGGAAGCATTAGAAGAAGCCAAGCTTTGGCGGATGCAATCGGGCCCATTGTGAGATCCGAAAAGCTAAACAAGACACGGTTCCGAGAAGCCTTGTTAGAGTAGGAGCTTGGAGGGCTTAGGTGCACTGGGTAGACTAGGCTTGGAGGGTCTCTTGCTAGTTGTGTGTCCCAACTTATTGTCTAGTGGATCGATTTACCGCTTGGAGGGCGGTGGAGAGGTTTTTTGCCGAGTTCTTCGGTTTCCTCTTCGATAACACATCAGCGTGTTATCTTGTATTTGCATCTCTCTTCCCTACTCTTTTAGCTTTCATTTTACTACTGTGATTTGTTGAATATGGCTTAGAGTAGTTGTATTTTTTGTTTGCTCGCATTTACTCTATTCCGCACTTAGTTTAAGTTAGAGTAAAATCAACCGAGCCATATTTTTTTTTTTGGGTCTAAACAGCTCTTGTGTTTTTAACACAAATCCAAGCTTTTAATTGGTATCAGAGTGGGTGCACTTGCTGTGGTTTCATTACCTAAGTACGAGCGATCCAAGACCCCTTTTGTGATGGATCGGTCATAATCTCTCAATGCTCCACCATACTTTGATGGGAGCAACTATACTTTTTGGAAGGTTCGCATGAGAGCATTCCTTTGTGCTATAGATGAGTCCCTATGAGATTCCGTTGAGAATAGGTATGTTAGACCCACAACAGCCAAGTTCAAATGGGATAAGACAGCTCTTGCTTTGGCAAATGCCAATAGCAAAGCAATTAATGCTATCTTTTGTGGTGTGTCTACTGATGAATTTCACAGGATATCGCATGTGAAGACTGCCAAAGAAGCTTGGAAGATTCTTGAGACTACCTATGAAGGTACCAAGAAAGCCAAGGACACAAAACTCCAAATGCTTACCACTCGATTTGAAGAGCTCAAGATGAATGACAATGAGTCATTTGATTCATTCTATGGGAAGCTTAATGAAATTGTGATTGCCAAGCTCAATCTCGGTGAAAAGATTAAGGATGCTAAGATGGTGAGAAAGATCTTGAGGTCCTTATCGGAGAGCTACCGTGCGAAGGTCACTGCTATAGAAGAAACAAAGATTTGGATAAGATCAAGATTAAAAAGCTAATTGGATATCTCCAAACATATGAGCTTGGACTGCTTTCTCACAAGCTAAGCAAATCACTTGCACTAAAACCATCAATGAGAGGATGGACAACTCTTTCAATGAAGATGATGTGGAGAAAGAAGTAGCAATCCTTACAAAGAACTTCCGGAAATTTCTTCAATGAAGATGATGTGGAGAAAGAAGTAGCAATCCTTACAAAGAACTTCCGGAAATTTCTGAAGATGAACAACAATAGGAAGTCTTTTAGCAAAGGAAAGTTCTCATCATCCAAAGGTGGTAGGAAAGAGTTCAAGAAGAAAGATGGGAAGGACTCCCAACCCCCCTTCCCATGGAGTTGTGTGCTACAAATGCAACAGCCATGGACACATCAAGAAAGAATGTCCCAACTATTTGAGAGGGAAGGGTAAGGTATTTGCCACTACTCTTAGTGACTCCAAAAGCTCAAATTCAGACACGGAAGAAGACTGTGATAGTGACGGGAACTATAGGGCCTTCATGGCAATTACCTCTGTTGAATCGAAGGATGATTTGAGCAATTTGGTAAATGAACTTGGTGAGCATTCTGAGGGTGAGGAAGTTGAAGAATCAGAAGATGAATATGTATGCCAAAATGAAGGTGAGACCAACCTTCCAGAAGCATATGATTCTTTGCTAGAAGATTGTGGAAAATATGCCAAGGTTGCAAACTATGTTGTGAGAAAGATGAAGAAGATTGAAGAAGAGCATAGGTGTACTCTTGTGCAACTTAAAGAGGCAAAATGTGAAGTAGAAGGACTCAAGGGAGAGCTGGTTGAACCTTACTCTAAGATCAAGTTTCTTGAGCTTGAAATAATCCAAGCTAATGTCAAGGTTGAGTGTATCTCTATCAAGAAACTTGACAGCGTGTTGTCCTCACAAAAATCCTCACATGACAAGACTGGTTTAGGTTATACCGGAGAAGGAAGCTCCAGTAGCAAACCTAAGAAAGAAGTGAGGTTTGTAACAGCCAAAAGTATTGAGAAACTTAAAGAAGTAAAGCCTGAGGCTGAGACCCCTGTTGTTGAGAAGAGAACCACTGTTGTAAAACCAAAAGATAAAGGGAAGTCATTACCAAAAAATCAAAGGGGGCCTCATATGAAGCATGTGTGTCATCATTGTGGTGTTCAAGGGCACACAAGACCCAATTGTTTCAAGCTTCATGCTCTCAAGAAGGTTGACTCCATGCGTGGCCAAGAAAGTTCAAAGAGTAGGCCAAAGGGAACACAACCTAAGGGAGAAAATGAAGAACATCTCATTGGAGACATCATGAAAATGCTGAAGAACATCTCTCTATGCCTTGCTAGCTTCACTCCGAGGTTAGAAAGCTATGTTAGTCGTACCCCTCCATCCAAGGCTCTCACCCAAAACACTCGAAAAGTGTAGGTGAAGAAGAGTACTCATGCATGATTATTCCCTATGCCCATGCATTAATTCTTTCGATGTTTAGGGTCATAGATTCATGCATCATGTCATGCTGAATCTTCTTGTGTCATTGCTTCTGGTTCATAGCATGTTTCTTTTGCTAGCTACATTTTTTTTGTTGATCTTACTTTTCTTGTTATGTTTTTTAGTGTGTTTAAAAATTCAAAAACTCATAAAAAATTGAAAAATCTCCAAAAAGTTTGATCGCTTGTTTTGTGTATATCACATGTGAGTTTGGCCTAGTACCTTTGTACTAATGGCGTAGTGCATTTACGAGCTTAGCTTGTTTTGTATGCACATTTATCTTTACGGGAAAATTCTTGAAATCTAGGTGTGATTGTTGTAAATCGATCTTCAAGTTTGTCATGAATGATTAGTCAATAGTCTTGTTGGTCTTGGTACATGCATAGACTTGTGCCTATATTTTTTCCCACGTTTTTATGTTTTTGCTTAAAGAGCTCAACAAATGTAAATCTCAAAATGAAAAGAGATATTGAGATGCAAAAGCCGTCGCACATACTAGTATTTGACTAGGAAAAAGGGAAAGCGATTTGTATTGAAATGTATGGTGCCTCAAAAAGCCCAAGGCTCATTCTCAAAGTTGAAATATCAAAAAGTTTAGGCATCAATCTGAAAATGAGATGTATTTTGTTAAAAAAATGATCAAATATTATGATTTGTAAAGAAGCCAAATGAAAAACCTTAAAGAAATGTAATCACTTTCTTGTGGGAGATCATATATGTTCATTTTTATAATTGAGATAGTCCACTTGACTTAGTACTAGTTGTGTATAACCTAATTGAATTGATCATTGAAGCTTCACTTTAGATTAAGGACCATTCCTGATGAGGACACAATTTACTGTTTAATTATTGTAATTTATTATTTTTGGTATTTTTATGTAAAAACGTTATTTTAGGTTTAGGTGATTTAATTCCTTGTTTTTAGGTGCATTTAATGCTTTTTAGGTCAAACTTGATTCCTGATATGGTAAGGTATCAATTAGGAGTTATTTCAGAATATATTTTCTTGTCTGTCAAGTTTTGTGGAGTCCTTAAATAGGCTCTGAAGTCTGTAAACGTTTTAAAGATTATTGGTTGAATAAAATTCAGAAAAGGTGAGGCTTTGCTCTCTTTTAGTTCTTCAAGAACTGTGAACTTATCAAGGATTCTTCCTTGTGGCGTTCAAACTTTATACCTTTGGTTCGTGATTCTTTATAATCATTGGGTCAAGGTCAATTTATACCTTTGGTTCGCGTTTCGATTATAAACGTTGGGTCAGGGTTTCTATCATAAATCTGATTTTTAGCTTTCCTGGGTTAAATATTCCAATATTTTTGTTGGGTCTCAAAGCGTGTCGATTGAGGTTCGCATCATTTGGTATCAGAGCACAGGTTCTAAAATCAGTTTTCTATCCTTTTATCTTTTATTTCCTGTTATCATCCAAAAAAAAAAAAAAAAAGAGAGATGGTAATTATTGAGAACATTGTGGAAGATTCAATTGAGGTTAATTATGAGGATGAGCCCACAACTCACAATCCTCTAGTCTCAATTGATTTGTTGAAGATGACTATTCAATTTGTTGATTTTCTTAGAGTAGAAAATTTTAATTTTATTATCAACTCTTTGTTGATTGATGTTGCAAATAAATTGAAAGTAGATGAGAAGAAATTTTCTGCTACACTTTATGAAGGATTCAAGTTTCATAACAGGATCAAGTCATTAAAGCATTCGAAGTATTTGTTTATTTGGAGTGGAAGATTTCAGATTTCAAAGATGAACTCGAGGACGAGTTTGTTTCAAGTGGAGGGGTCTGATGAGGACACAATTTACTGTTTAATTATTGTAATTTATTATTTTTGGTATTTTTATGTAAAAACGTTATTTTAGGTTTAGGTGATTTAATTCCTTGTTTTTAGGTGCATTTAATGCTTTTTAGGTCAAACTTGATTCCTAATATGGTAAGGTATCAATTAGGAGTTATTTCAGAATATATTTTCTTGTCTGTCAAGTTTTGTGGAGTCCTTAAATAGGCTCTGAAGTCTGTAAACGTTTTAAAGATTATTGGTTGAATAAAATTCAGAAAAGGTGAGGCTTTGCTCTCTTTTAGTTCTTCAAGAACTGTGAACTTATCAAGGATTCTTCCTTGTGGCGTTCAAACTTTATACCTTTGGTTCGTGATTCTTTATAATCATTGGGTCAAGGTCAATTTATACCTTTGGTTCGCGTTTCGATTATAAACGTTGGGTCAGGGTTTCTATCATAAATCTGATTTTTAGCTTTCCTGGGTTAAATATTCCAATATTTTTGTTGGGTCTCAAAGCGTGTCGATTGAGGTTCGCATCAATTCCACATTTGATACTCACACACAACACACAAGACTTTGTTTAATGAATGCTTATTTCATTTGTGTGATTGTACGTGTTCAAATGTGATGTGTATGCTTAATTGCTTGCCGATCAAATCCAAAAAGATTTTTGAGTATTTTATATGTTTTTGAAAGTGATTTTATACTTTCGTGCTTTAAGTTTTTGTTCAAAATGATTTTTGTGTTGTTCTTCAAAAACTTGTTCAAAGGCATTTTCGCGAGAAGCTCGCGACTAAGCACTTCCCGCGAAAAGAGGTAAAGGAAGAAACTGGAAAACACAAATTTCAGACAGAGACTTTCGCGACAGTCTCATGACTGTTTCACGACAAAAAGCTTCCCGCGAAAGTGTTTATGTTTCAGTGGTGTTTTTCGCGAGTAATTTCGCGACTGTTGAACCCGTGAAAAATGCGTGTTTTCAGTTTTATTAGGCTGATGTGACTGACTTTTAAAACACACTTGAGTTGCGTCCTTTGCCTTACTTGAACCTCTCTCAACCCTAAACTAATCTTTTCACTCAAAACCCTCCAATTTCAAGTCCAAATCTATGCAAAATCTCTTCAAATGTATGTTTCTTAACATTTTTTTTAGTTTTTCATTCTAGATTATGCAGAATTTGTTTTAGGGTTCTTGAATTGGGGTTTTTCGAAGAAGGGGTTGGGAACTATGATTTTAGGCAAAACTTTTTCAAAATTTTGATTGGGCTTTGTCCCACTTGTTTTTTTTTTTTGTATCTATGTTGGCCCCCTGTGGCAATTTGATCTTGTATCTAGGCGTATTTTCATCTGTTCATGCATTGCTCATTTATGTAGCGTAGTGGTGCATTCCATGTGTTTGATAAAATGCTCAAGTGGAATTTTTGAGTTGTTTTGGACTCCAATGAGTTCCAACTTTTGGGTTTACCCTTGATTGAACTTGTTTAACATGTTTTGATCTTTGGGTTTGTGTTTTACACATTTTGACCCACGTGTGCCTCATCTTGCCTTGCCATGCATCACCTAGGCACGCATCATGCACACCAGATGTGTTAGAAAAACTGGTTTTGTATCTTATACAAAACACAGAGCGGAAGTAACAAATAAGGATCTATTTCTTTCATGATTGATAACATGCACTATGTAAATTTCAGAATTTAAGAACAAGATAGCGCACCTTAGTGTGGAGAAATTCAAAACAAAGATTAGAAGCACTTGGGAACACTTTTAATCTTCACTCCAATTCCACTTTACGCCCAAGAAGTGTGGTCTCTCAATCAGTTTCCAAGGGAGAATAATCGAGTGGCTTCACTCACACATACACACCATTTCACAATGATGTCTCTTTTTTTTATATTATTTTTCTTTTAATAAAAAAATTTGTATGTTCCTCCCTTTATAACTAACTAATTATTTAATTGGGCTGACCTATTGGGCCTTTCAAATTGGGCTTTAGTGTGTGGCTTGGAGTGAGACCAAAAGGGACCAATAAGACACTAGCTCCAATGGGCCTTGGGCTTTTTCGTTAACTCTTGACAAGTCCAAAGTTACCATTAATTATATTTAATACCACTATATAAATATAATTGCACTCTAGGCCTTATTAATAAATTATATCCCAAGACTTTATTATACACGTAACCCCTTCATAAAATATTCGTAGTAATACAAAGTCATGAATGTAGTCTGCCACTTTGTAAATTACTACATCTTATCCTTGAGTACCCGGTTTAATCCTTTAAAGTTATTTATCATATATTTATGAAATCCAATTTCATAAATATATACTTTTGTAACTTCTTACCAAAATGGTTAGGCCTAACACTCTGAATAACCAAACCCATTAAACTTATCTCAATGGAATATTTTATATCTCCGTTAAGAGATTATGAATTCCATCTTGAGAATATGTGTTCCATCAACACTAAATGTGGCTGCCCAACATACCGAGGTTTTGACCGTTACTTTAGATCTCACTCTTGATATATCAAAGCAACCTACACCTCATGATCAGGTCCATTATTCTCTTAGGATTAAGAGTTCATGTAAATAGAAGTCATGAGATTTATTATTCATTTGACAGTTGTTAGGAGAATAATAAATCTCACAGTGGTGTAGTTCAATATGTCTTAACTCTTAAAACATATCAACTAGAAGTCTCCACTTCCATGATCAAGACAAATTATCTTAGTTGATACGTTATAGTCTTCGCAGATGAAACGCCCAATTTCATCACTGACTACGAACTATAAATTCTGAGTTTACAAAGAACTTGTGACTTATATCTTCTGTGACTAAACCACATAAATCATATATAATGCATCTCATGGACTATATGATAATGTCCCAATATTCATGTTACCATTATTTTAGATAATAATAAAACAACTTTATTAAAAACAACTTTATTAAACACAACATTAAATCATACATAATGTCATACATAGTATCATACAATAGGATTTAAGGGCACACATCCTAACAATCTCTCACTTGCCCTAAAGACTATTGTGCACTAATCTAACTCCTATTCCCTCCAAATGTGACTCGAAAGTCCTTTGAGGCAAGGCTTTGGTAAAGGGATTTGCTAGATTATTGGCACTTTCAATCTTTGCTACCACAACATCTCCACAGACAACAATATCTCGAATGATGTGGTACTTCCTCTCAATGTGCTTTCCTTTCTTGTGATTCCTTGGATCTTTGGATTGTGCAACCGCTCCATTATTGTCGCAAAACAATGTGGTGGGAACTTGCTCCATTCTTACGACACTAAGATCTGAAAGGAATTTCTTGAGCCAAACAACTTCTTTTGCTGCTTCACAAGTAGCAACGTACTCAGCTTCCATGGTGGAGTCCGCAATACAAGATTGCTTAACACTCCTCCAACTTATGGCTCCACCTCCCAAGGTGAAAACACATCCCGAAGTGGATTTTCTGAAATCTAGATCTGATTGAAAATCTGAATCTGTATAGCCAATGGGAATCAAATCCGAACACTGGTAAACAAGCATATAATCTCTCGTTCTCCTAAGATACTTGAAAATATGCTTTACAGCTTACCAATGTTTTGGTCATGGATTTTATTGATATCGGCTGACCATGCCAACTGAATAACAGATATCTGGTCTAGTACAAAGCATGACATACATGAGACTTTTCACTGCAGAAGCATAAGGAACTTGTCTCATCATATTTTCTTCCTCTTGAGTCTTAGGCCTTTGGTCATTAGATAGAGGAACTCCATGTCTGAAAGGAAGTAATCATTTCTTGGAGTTTTGCATGCTAAACCGTTCTAGAACATTATCTGTATATCCAGCTTGTGATAAGCCTAACATCTTATTCTTGCGATCTCGCCAAAGCTTGATCCCCAAAATAAAGTTAGCCTCACCCAAGTCCTTCATATCAAATTGGCTTGACAACCAAAACTTTACTGATGACATTACCCCTACATCATTCCGAATGAGTAGAATATCATCAACATAAAACACTAGGAACATTGCTACTTTGTCTTGATGTCTTTTGTACACACATGGTTCATCAAGATTTTGTTCAAAACCAAATGCCTTGATTGCTTGATCAAATTTGATGTTCCATGACCTAGATGCTTGCTTAAGTCCATAAATGGACCTTTTCAACTTGCATACTATATGCTCTTGGTTCTTTGCTATGAAACCTTCTGGTTGCAACATGTATATTTCTTCTTCAAGATTGCCATTAAGAAATGCAGTCTTGACATTGATTTGCCAAATCTCATAATCATAATAAGTAGCAATGGATAAGAGAATTTTGATAGACTTAAGCATGGCTACTGGCGAAAAGTTTCATTATAGTCAACAACTTCTTTTTGTGTATAACCTTTCGCCACTAGTCTTGTTTTAAAGGTTTCAATCTTTCCATATATCCCTCTCTTTCTCTTGTAAATGCATTTGCAACTAACAGGTTTAATGCCGTTAGACGCATTTACAAGATCCCATACATGATTGGAATACATAGAATCCAATTCAGATTTCATAGCTTGGACCCAATGATGTGCATCTATAACATTTATTGCTTCATCATAAGAGTAAGGATCCAATTCAGCCTCTTCTGAGATAGCTTCATAAGTTTCTCCCAAACCTATAAATCTTATAGAAGGCCAAACAATTCTCCCACTACGACGAGGCGCCTGAGTACTAGACATTTCATGAGTAGTATCTTGTGGTGTATCTAATACAGCCACATCATCCCTAGTTTCATCCATTGGTTGTTCAACAACAGGTTCATTCATTTCATCCAAGACAACTTTACTTCTAGGATTAAAATTATTCACATAATCATCTTCCAAAAATTTGGCATGGGTGCTAACAAACACTTTGTTATCCTTATGATTATAGAATAAATAACCCTTGGTTTCCTTTGAATAACCTAAAAACATGCATACTTCCATTTTAGCTCCAACTTATCAGACTTCCCTTTCAACACATGTGGTGAACATCCCCAAATGTGGATATATTTCATACTAGGCTTACGCCCACTCCACAATTCCTTAGGTGTATTAGGAATAGATTTTGATGGAACTAAATTCAAAATATGCATAGCAGTTTTTAGTGCATATCCCCAAAAAGAAACTGGTAAAGTTGAGTAACTCATCATGGACCTAACCATTTCCAAAAGAGTCCTATTACTTCTTTCCGTTACACCATTTTGTTGGGGAGTTTCAGGTGCAGTCAATTGGGAGACAATCCCATTTTGAATTAGGTAATTCTTGAAATCCCCAAGAAGGTATTCGCCACCTTGATCAGATCGAATGGCATTTATACGTTTACCCAATTGATTTTCAACTTCAGCCCTAAACTCTTTGAACTTTTCAAAAGCTTCAAACTTCTGTCTCATTAGGTACACATAACCATATCTTGAGTAATCATCCGTAAAAGTGATAAAGTACTCATAACCTCCTTTTGCTTGGGTTGACATAGGACCACATACATTTGTATGAACTAATTCAAGCAACTATTGGGCTCTTCTACCTTTTGCATTAAAAGGTCGTTTGGTTATCTCACCTTCCAAAAAAGATTCGCAAACTGGAAATCCATAAAAGTCCATAGGTTGTAAAAGTCCATCTTTGATTAGTCTTTGAATTCTATTTGAATTAATATGACCTAAATGCAAGTGCCATAGATATGCATCACTAGTAGAAGGAAACTTTCTCGTTAATGATTTTACATGACAGCTACTATCTAATTCAGAATTGTATAATTAATGCTTGTCAAGAGTTAAAATATAAAGGCCATCCACAATATTGCCAGAACAGATAAACATTTTATCTTTCTTTATTACAACATTATCTTTTAGGATAACACAATATCCATGTTTACCTAAGTAAGTTGCAGAAATTAAATTCCTATGAACATTAGGTACATACAAACAGTCTTCCAATATTAAAACTCTAGACTCAAAGCATAAATTAAATACTCCAACAGCTACAACCGGATTCCTGCTCCCATCAGCCAAAGTAAGAAATAGTTCTCCCTCATTCAACTTCCAGGTCTCTTGGAACCCCTACAAAGAATTACAGATATGATTAGTACAACCTAAATCCACACACCAAGAATTTGTAGGATTCTGTACCAAACATATTTCAAGAAGAAATGAACTTTTCATACCCTTATTCTTGGCAGCCTTGAATGTTGGACAATTCCTCTTCCAGTGTCCTTTCTCACCACAATGGAAAAACTTTCCTTTGGTTTTCTTTCCTTTGTTTGCAACTCCTAAGGCAATTTGTTTACCATCTTGCTTAGTGAAGTCCTTCTTCTTCTTCTTCTTCTTCTTACCCTTGCCTTTCGACTTAGGTTGAGAAGTAGAAGCTTCACCAACATTGGCTGCAACACTAGAAGTACCAAGGATGCCTTCCGCCGCCATTAACTCATTCATTAATTTAGACAAAGAATAAATCTTTTTGTTCATATTATAATTGAGTTTGAATTCCTTGAATGATTCCAATAGTGACTGGAGTATCATATCCACTTGGAATTCTCCATCAATGTCGGCACCTAAAACTTCTAATGTGTTTAGATTAGCAATCATCCTAAGACAATGCTCCATCACTAAACTTCCTTCAGCCATTTTGGTATTATAAATTTGCCTCATAGTTTCTTGCCTTGCAGAACGGCCTTGCTCACCAAACATCTCCTTCAGACTTAGCATTATGTCCAAAGCTAGTTTTACATCCTGCATTTGATGCTGTAGAACATTTGAAATAGATGCTAGAATATAACACTTGGCCATCTCATTAGATTTTTGCCAACGATCATATCGCTGTTTTTCCTCAAGAGGAGCATCTAATGAAGGAAAGCTAGGACATGGTTAAGTAAGCACATATTTGTGCTCTTCAGCTGTAAGAACAATGTTCAAATTTCTTTTCCAGTCAACATAGTTGGATCCAGTTAGTTTGTTTTGGTTAAGAATAGCAACAAGTGGGCTAAATGATGCCATGATTTAAATCTGAAAATAATAAATATGAATACAATAAGTAAACTAAGTAAACTGGACATTATAAATTTAGCATATAAGCATATAATATGAAACCTTAATAGAACCATAAAATAATATATACAATGACAACCCAATCCATGTCTATAATTCCTTGGTAGCAAGTTTATTATAAACACATTAATTGGTTGAGAACTATTCTCATTATTAGTGCTATCATGATAACTCTTATCAAACACTAACAATATGCCATATTACCTTTAGCCTCTACGTAATAATGACATAGCTCCTTTGGGAGGTTAACATTACACTTAGTCTAGTGTACACCATTATCTAGAGTCATGTGTAGCCACATTTCATCTCCCTTTTATAGTGTTTAAACTTGTAGTACCATGAAACAAAACACCCTCCTTTGGGATCGCGAGGCATATATGCCAAGACAAGGTGTTTGTCCACACTACTTTAAACGGGTAAGTTCAATTTTGCAGTACTATGAAGTAAACACCCTCCTTTGGGATTATGAGGCATATACGCCAAGACGAAGTGTTTACCCACATTACTATGAACCGATAATGGAGGCCATGAGATGCAACCCTTGTATCTCTCTCTCACTAGATATTTTAAATTAAAGGTTTTTAAGATCAAGAACTATAATAATGCTAGACACTTTGAAAACATAATCCTAATCTCATTAGGAATAAATTTCATTAAACTAGCATTAACATATATAAATATATATATATAATGTAAAATAAACCCATATTACATTATAAACCCCTATATTATATTATATATATATAATATAATATACAAATTATTATATGTAATATATAATTATTACATTATATATTATTATTATATGAAATCTTTCAAATGGATTATATATGCAAATGGAATCCTTTATATATGCATGCAAGTTGGCTATAATACATGCAAGACAATTGAATCCTTGAATAGCCAAGCCATGCATCAAATTCAAGCCATGCATTAAGTCCAAGCCGTGAAAATGTAGGCTCCATGCATTAAAGTCCAAGAGTGCAATTATAGGCCAAACGGTGCATTAACAATCCAAAGGGATTTGACAGTTACACAACTTCCATAAATCAATGCAATCCGTACAAAATTCATATATATAACATAACAATCAATGCATCAAGGCAATCTATCAATGCATTAACACTCAACTGTATTCTTCCATTAATGGATCTCTTGGTTGATATATATTAATAGTGCCTTTCAATCATGACGGTTATTTCAATAGTCACACGGATATATATACTAGTGATGCAATTCTCTTCATTATATCCAAATGATGCAATAACTATTAAGAAACTGTTTTTCTTTTATTCTAAAATCCAATAACATGCCATACAATCATGATATGAAAACCTGGCTCTGATACCAATTTTTGGAAAAATTGGTTTTGTATTTCATACAAAACACACAGCGGAAGCAACAAATAAGTATCTATTTCATTCATGATTGATAACATGCACTATATAAATTTCAGAATTTAAGAACAAGATAGCGTACCTTGGTGTGGAAAAATTCAAAACAAAGATTAGAAGCACTTAGGAACACTTTTAATCTTCACTCCAATTCTACTTTATGCTCAAGAAGTGTGGTCTCTCAATTAGTTTCCAAGGGAGAATAATCGAGTGGCTTCACTCACACATACACACCATTTCACAATGATGTCTCTCTTTTTAATATTTTTCTTTTAATAAAAAATTTTGTATGTTTCTCCCTTTATAACTAACTGATTATCTAATTGGGCTGGCCTATTGGGCCTTTCCAATTGGGCTTTAGTGTGTGGCTTGGAGTGGGATCAAAAGGGACCAATAAGACACTAGCTCCAATGGGCCTTGGGCTTTTTCGTCAACTCTTGACAAGTTCAAAGTTACCATTAATTATATTTAATACCACTATATAAATATAATTGCACTCTAGGCCTTATTAATAAATTATATCCCAAGACTTTATTATACACGCAACCCCTTCATAAAATATTCATAGTAATACAAAGTCATGAATATAGACTGCCACTTTGTAAATTACTACATCTTATCCTTGAGTACCCGGTTTAATCCTTTAAAGTCATTTATCATATATTTATGAAATTCAATTTTATAAATATATACTTTAGTAACTTCTTACCAAAGTGGTTAGGCTTAACACTCTGAATAACCAAACCCATTAAACTTATCTCAAGGAAATATTTTATATCCCCGTTAAGAGATTATGAATTCCATCTTGAGAATATGTGTTCCATCAACACTAAATGTGGCTGCCAAACATACTGAGGTTTTGACTATTACTTTAGATCTCACTCCTGATATATCAAAGCAACCTACACCTTATGATCAGGTCCATTATTCTCTCAGGATTAAGAGTTCATGCAAATAGAAGTCGTGAGATTATTATTCATTTGACAGTCGTTAGGAGAATAATAAATCTCACAGCGGTCCAGTTCAATACGTCTTAACTCTTAAAACATATCAACATATCAACTAGAAGTCTCCACTTCCATGATTAAGACAAATCATCTTAGTTGATACGTTATAGTCTTCGCAAATGAAATGCCCAATTTCATCACCGATTACGAACTATAAATTCTGAGTTTACAAAGAACTTATGACTTATATCTTCTGTGACTAAATCACATAAATCACATACAATGCATCTCATGGACTATATGATAATGTCCCAATATTTATGTTACCATTATTTTAGATAATAATAAAACAACTTTATTAAAAACAAATTTATTAAACACAACATTAAGTCATACATAATATCATATATAGCATCATACAATAGGATTTAAGGGCACACATCCTAACAACATGCACTATAGATGCACACACATGCTCAGTTGCTATTTTTGTGCATTTTGTAAGTGTTTACATGGTTTAGCACTTAAAGAATGTAGTTTTAACACTGTTATGTTCTGTTTTAAGTCTTTGTGCTTATTTTTTTGGACTAACTTGATGCTAATCAACTTTGTGTTCTTGTCTTTGTGTTTTTGCACTTGTTTTCTCTTTGTGCTCTATGTCTGTCTTGCAAATGTCTCCCACCAAGCATCCTTCTTCCAAGAAATCCTCCAAACGTCCTCGCATGGACTTTGAAAACTTCAAGACCATTGACCCAGACATGGCTTATAATGACTGTTACAAATGAGCCACAATCATTATGGAAAGAGTTGTTAGAATGGAGACTCTTAAGGACACTTGCATTCCTGATGTGTTCAAGGAGAGAACATGGACGAAACTACTGAATCCAAGTGGCAATGTGTACGCCGAAATCATCCGAGAGTTCTTTTCGAATGCTAGTGTGGATGGAGACCACATTAATTGCTGGGTGCGTCACAAGGAATTTGTGATTACAAGAGACTCAATCCAAGAATTCCTCGAAGTTCGTCCTCCTTCTCAGCCAATTATCGTGCAATATGATGATCGATTGGAATCAATTGAGCAAATAGTACAACTTCTTGCTGGTACACTAAACAAGAGGTCAATGAACACCATCCCATTCGACACAGAGATGAAGACTTTAGCATATGTCATGATCCACAACTTGTACACAGTCACCAACTTGACAACATTGTCAAAGCCAAGGACCATTTTTCTATACAATCTCTTCACACATAAAGAGATCGACATATGTGGAAACATTTATCATCTTTTGACTAAAAGCATCACCAAAAGGAACTCAAGGACAATAATGTCATTCCCTAATCTCATCATGGGCCTCATTGCTGAAGGAAAAAACTGGTTTTGTATCTTATACAAAACACATAGCGGAAGCAACAAACAATGATCTATTTCATTCATGATTGATAACATGCACTATGTAAATTTCAGAATTTAAGAACAAGATAGCGTACCTTGGTGTGGAGAAATTCAAAAAAAAGATTAGAAGCACTTGGGAACACTTTTAATCTTCACTCCAATTCCACTTTACGCCCAAGATGTGTGGTCTCTCAATCAGTTTTCAAAGGAAGAATGAAAGTGTGTCTCACTCTCACATACACACCATTTCTTATATCACCTATCAAAATTCTGTATGTTTCTCCCTTTATAACTAACTGATTATCTAATTGGACTGGTCTATTGGGCCATTCCAATTGAGCTTTAGTGTGTGGCTTGGAGTGGGACCAAAAGGGACCAATAAGACACTAGCTCCAATGGGCCTTGGGCTTTTTAGTCAACTCTTGACAAGTCCAAAGTTACCATTAATTATATTTAATACCACTATATAAATATAATTGCACTCTAGGCCTTATTAATAAATTATATCCCAAGACTTTATTATGCATGCAACCCCTTCATTAAAATATTCGTAGTAATACAAAGTCATGAATATAGACTGCCACTTTGAAGATTATTACATCTTAATCCTTGAGTACGTGGTTTAATCCTTATGTTATTCATCATATATTTTTGAAATCCAATTTCATAAATATATACTTTAGTAACTCCTTACTAAAGTGGTTGGGCCCAACACTCTGAATAGCTAAACCAATTAAACTTATCTCAAGGGAATATTTTGTATCTCTAGGGAATATTTTGTATCTCTGTTAAGAGACTATGAATTCCATCTTGAGAATATATGTTCCATCAACACTAAATGTGGCTGCCCAACATACTGAGGTTTTGACCGTAACTAATAGATCTCACTCCTGATATATCAAAGCAACTTACATCTCATGATCAGACCCATTATTCTCTCAGGATTTAGAGTTGATGTAAATAGAAGTCGTGAGATTTATTATTCATTTGACAGTCATTAGGAGAATAATAAATCTCACAGCAGTCCAGTTCAATATGTCTTAACTCTTAAAACATATCAACATACCAACTAGAAGTCTCCACTTCCATGATCAAGACAAATCATCTTAGTTGATATGTTATAGTCTTCGCAGATGAAACGCCCAATTTCATCACCGACTACGAACTACATTTTGAGTTTACAAGGAACTTGTGATTTATATCTTCTATGATTAAATCACATAAATCACATATAATGCATCTCATGGACTATGATAATGTCCCATTAGTTCATTTGTAGATAGTCTCATATAATTAAACAATTTAATTATTAAATACATGCCAATAAATTGGGTTTTAGGGCATAAACCCCAACAATCTCCCACTTGCCCTCAAAGATAATTTATCATATATCTGACACTTATTTCCCTTTAGAGTAATTCATAGTCACTCTAAGGCAAGGTTTGGAAATAAGTTTCAGCCAGATTTATTGCATAAATTATCTTTTCTACTACTACTATTTCTCATGTACTCATATCTCTCTAATGAGAAGATATCATTTACACTTAATGTGTATCTTCACCACCTAGAGTGAACACATATCTTGAAGTTCAACTTCATAATGTGTATCTTTACCACCAAGGATGAACACATATCTTGAAGTCCAACTTCATGAATCACAATCAAACTACAAATCAGGATTTGCACATCCAGTAATAATCAAAACTTCACTTCTGTGGACAAGCATATAACACCTCATTCTCATAAGATGTTTGAGTATATGCTTTACTCCCACTAAATTAAGTGATCTTTGATTCAATTGATATTTGCTTACTATGCCCACCGTAAAATAGATATTTAGCCTAGCATGTAGCATAGCATAAAGACTTCCTATCTATTTGATATAAGGAACCGTCTTAATACGCTCTTCCTTTTATATGTCTTAGGACCACAATCCTATATAAAGAAACTTCAAACTTAGAAGGAAAGAATCCTTTCTTGAAGTATATGCTATACTTGGCTAAAATCTAATCTATTTTAAGCAGTTTGAGATAGACTAAACATCCTAAATTCTGAATTTTAACAAAGTTAAATTCTTAGGATAACTAGTCTTTTCAAAGTACTTTATATCAATCTGGATTAGACAACAAAAACTCTATTGATGACAATAACTCTATATCATTCTAAATGATTAGAATGTCATCAACATATATTAAAAAATTTTATTATTCTATATAGCTTTTACACACATAAGACCTTTTAATACTTGATCAAAATCAAACAATTTGGTTTCATAATCAAAGATGATATTTTATGATTTAGATGCTTGCTTTAATCCTTAAATGGAATTTAAGCAACTTGCAATCTAAATACTACCATTTCTTTGCTATGTACAAGTCTAGTTACATCATATTGATGTCTTCTTCAAGATTGCTACTAAAAGAAGCTTTCTTGATATCCATTGTCATATTTCATCCAAATGAAATATAATGGATAAGAGAATCTAGATAGAGTCAAACTTGACTATTGGTGAAAAAAATCTTTTCATAATCGAACCATTTCTTTCTGAATAAATCTTTTCACCACTAGTCTTGAATTTGAAGGTTTGCACCTTCAAATCTATTAATCTTATTTTTCTTGTAGACCTATTTGAGAACAATAGGCTTAATGCCATTAGGCTCCTCTACAAGTTCTAGACTTTAAATAGAATCTAATTCTATTTACATAACCTTGATCCAGTAATTCATATTTATATCATCTATTGTCTCTACGTAGGACCGAGGATCAAATTCATATCCTTGTGGAATGATTTCAAAAGTTTATTCCAAAAGTATGAATTTATTTGATAATTGATAATCCTCCCACTACGATATTGTATAGGTGTATTAGCTATATATCTAGAATAATTCCTTGTGGTGTATCTAATACAACCATCTAATTTCTAAATATATTTTATAGTTGTCTTTCAACAAATTACGGCATATTTCTTCTAGAACAATTCTATGTATAGCTTTAAGATTATTCACATAGCCATCATCAAGAACTTTGTATTTGTACATTACAAACATCTTATCTTCTTTATGACTACCAAAACAATCTTTTCAAATTCCTTTTGGATACCCAACTTAAACAAACATTTTTCTACCTTTGATTTCAATTTGTTAGACTTCCTTTTTAGCACAAGTGCCGGACATCCCAAAAGTGGAAGTATCATATACTAGGTTTTCATCCAATCAACAATTTGACAAATGTCCTAGGAACAAACTTTTGAAATCAATTTTAGAAAATGTATAGTAATGCATAGAGTATATCTCCAAAAGAAATAAGCAAATGGAAATACTAATCATGTACTTTTCTATTTCTAAAAGAGTCTTATTCCTCCTTCATATATGCACTGACTTAAAGAAGTCATTGAAACTACATTCCTTTACAATAAAGGAACTCTAGATCGTATTATCCTCTAAATAGAATTCATAGATTGAGAATTTAACAAATAATGGTTCTAAAAGCCCATCTTTCACCGATCTTGAATACCATTTAGATTAATAAGATCTAGATAAGTGCCAAAACATACAATACCAAAGAATGAAAACTTTCTCTTTAAAAAGTAAAACATGTAAATCTCCATCTAGAAAACAATCATGGACAAAGCTTAGCATTACCAAACGAGAAACACTTTCTTTTGGTCATACTTTTGAGTCTAATTCCCTTTTGGCAACTACTAGGGCAAATAGCTTGCCCAACTGTTTGGTATTTTAATTCCTCTTCTTACCACCTTTTCCTTTCGGTCTAGGCTAAGAATTTGAATTAATCATATTGATCCTAGCCTTAGCTTTAAGGATGTCTTCCTTTGCGTAGAATTCAGTCATCAATTCAGATAAAATAATAAATAAAAATTTATTTTTAAAATAGTCTGAATTGATCAAATGATTCTATCAAGGACTTATGGATCATATCCATATGAGATTAACATTTAATCTCTACATCCAAGAATTCCAATTCATTTTAAAATGAAAATATTTTTATAAAATGATATAGAATTGGAACTACTTAAGCTTTTCTTGGCACTCAATATGACTTATATTAAATATCGTTTAGTAGCACGATATTTCATACCAAACATCTCATTTAGACTTAATACAAAATCTAAGTCTAGTACAAACTCTTGTATCTCATGCTGTAGCACATTTGAGATAAAAGCCGATGTAACATATTAGCATTTCAATGGAGATTATGATCATATCATAAGCCATCTTCCATAAATGCATCATGTATAGGAAATTATGACAATGCTGAATCAAAACATAAACATGTACTTCAGCTCCTTTAAGTACCATGTCCAAAATTATGTCTTAGTTAATGTGATTCAGTAAAATAGTAGTTAGAGAACAAAAATTTATGACAACTTTATTTTGAGACTATGAACATAATTACAGGGACATTATATTTTGCATCCATAACCATATAGTATAAAACCTGAAAAACATACTATACTAGGTGCAACGACAACCTAATCCCGCAATTAATATTCCTCAGCATAGAGTGAATACCAACCACTACGATTAGGCGAGAATTACTCTCATTATTAATGCTATCATGGTAACTCTTACCAAACAAAAATAATTTGCCGCTCTTCCTTTGGCCTCTAAGTAAAAATAGTAAGAACACAGCATATAGGATACTATCAAACTTAGTCTAGTATACACCATTGCCTAGAATCATGTGTAGCCACATTTCATCCCCTTAACAGGCTTATTATGTAGTGTCATGATACAAAACATCCTCCGCATGGAATGCAAAGCTCGAGGCTAAGACAAGGTGTTTGATCAAACTACTATAAACTAAGAAATTCAATCCTGTAGTACCATAAAATAAATACTCTCCGCATGGAATGCTAAGCTCGAAGCAAAGACAAAGTATATATTTTACACTACTATGAACCAACAATGGAGGCCGTGAGATTCAACCCTTGTATCTCTCTCCCACTAGAAATTTTAAAACAAGTGGATTGTCCTAAAAACATTGTGATCTAATCACAATTTTAACCCTACACATCAAATATGTTTAATTGTTTAAATTCAATGTGATGTTACTAAGTCACGCCACTATAGTGTAACGAACATTCGCGCAATTATAAAGAAGTTTAACCTTGTAATCCGTGAAGTAAATACCCTCCGCATGGAATGCAAGACTCGAATTCAAGACAAGGTATCTATTCACATTACAAGAAACTAAACAAAAAGGGTTATTTAAGCACTTCCACTCGTTATTTGGGTTTTTCTTAAATAATTGTGATCCCATCACAACTAATAACCTTGCACTTGTTCACGACTCTAATCTAATTAGAATCACTAACTAAAATGGAAGTCCTAAACTATTTAGGATTCCTTAAACACTAATGAATCAAAAATTAGTTATATAGAACTCTATCCTTAATTTATTAGATAAAGTATTCTAATCTCATTAGAAACTATATAACTTTAATTAGAATTTTAATCTCATTAAAAACCTCTAATTAAAATAAATTAAGGACTTTATCATACAACAATTTAGGACTAAGAGTTCTATTTAACTAATATCTTTGATCTCATTAGGTCTTTTAGTTAGATAATGATTAATAAATATCCTTAACTTTTAAGGACTATAAAATTAATCACATAGCCTTGCTTTTTATCAAAGTTTTAACATTTAGTCAAAAACAAGTGAAAATTCAAAATTCAGTGCCTTCGATCGGTCGAAAGGAATTCTCGATCGATCGAAACTCACAAAACTGAATTTTTTCAGAATTTTCAAGTAACCATTTTTGGCATCTTCATTGTTCTTCCATCAAAAAACACTTTTGATTTTATCAACGAAGATTTACTGATCAAACTTTAAGGTTTTCAAGATCATTATCAAGAACCCTAATAATGTTAGAAAACCCTTGAAAACATAATCCTAATCTCATTAGGAATAAATTTCATTAAACTAGCATTTACATATATAAATATATATAACGTAATAAAAACCCTTATTACATATAAAAATCCATATTGTATTATATATAATATAATATACAAATTAATATATGTAATATATAATTATTACATATTATATACATATATAACTTACAGATTGTAGAATTCTTGCTTTAATTCATGCAAGATGGCCAACAACAAACATATATATCCGTACAAAACCAAGCCATGCAAATTAAATCTAAGCCATGCAATCATACTCCAAGCCATGCATTTAAGATTTACATAATGCATGATGGCCAATCGGTATAATAAGGTTCAAGCCATGCAAACCATGCATGAAAGTCCAAGCGGTTAAACATCAATGCGCCAAGTCATATATGTCACATAGAAGATTGCAATTGTAGAATCCGTATAACCATATATATATATAGAAACCAAGGCACATGAAACAATGCCTTTCAATCTAAAACAGTGCCTTTGACATTTGACAGTTACATGATTTCCTTCCAGCAACTATCTCAAGACACGGCACTATTAACAAGATCTGGCACTATTCAATCCCACTTGCAACATATATACATGGATTCTATGAAAATTAAAAACCATGACACAACACCATAACTTGATGCAGAAAATTGAAACACAAAGATAACGATTTTATTATATTCTAAAATTCAATCACACGCTATACAATCATGATATGAAAACATGGCTCTGATACCAATTGAAGGAAAAAACTGGTTTTGTATCTCATACAAAACACATAGCGGAAGCAACAAACAAGGATCTATTTCATTCATGATTGATAACATGCACTACGTAAATTTCAGAATTTAAGAACAAGATAGCGTACCTTGGTGTGGAGAAATTCAAAAAAAAGATTAGAAGCACTTGGGAACACTTTTAATCTTCACTCCAATTCCACTTTACGCCCAAGATGTGTGGTCTCTCAATTAGTTTTCAAAGGAAGAATGAAAGTGTGTCTCACTCTCACATACACACCGTTTCTTATATCACCTATAAAAATTCTGTATGTTTCTCCCTTTATAACTAACTGATTATCTAATTGGACTAGCCCATTGAGCCTTTCCAATTGGGCTTTAGTGTGTGGCTTGGAGTGGGACCAAAAGGGACCAATAAGATACTAGCTCCAATGGGCCTTGGGCTTTTCTGTCAACTCTTGACTGAAGGAAAAATTCTGGTTTTGTATCTCATACAAAACACATAGCGAAAGTAACAAACAAGGATCTATTTCATTTATGATTGATAACATGCACTATGTAAATTTCAGAATTTAAGAACAAGATAGCGTACCTTGGTGTGGAGAAATTCAAAAAAAAGATTAGAAGCACTTGGGAACACTTTTAATTTTCACTCCAATTCCACTTTACGCCCAAGATGTGTGGTCTCTCAATCAGTTTTCAAAGAGAGAATGAAAGTGTGTCTCACACTCTCTCACACACTGTTTCTTATTTTCTTTTTTTCACCAATAAAAATTCTGGATGTTTCTCCCTTTATAACTAACTGATTATCTAATTGGGTTGGCCTATTGGGCCTTTCCAATTGGGCTTTAGTGCGTGGCTTGGAGTGGGACCAAAAGGGACCAATAAGACACTAGCTCCAATGGGCCTTGGGCTTTTTCGTCATCTCTTGACAAGTCTAAAGTTACCATTAATTATATTTAATACCACTATATAAATTATAATTGCACTCTAGGCCTTATTAATAAAATATATCCCAAGACTTTATTATACATGCAACCCCTTCATAAAATATTCGTAGTAACACAAAGTCATAAATGTAGACTGCCACTTTGTAAATTACTACATCTTATCCTTGAGTACCCGGTTTAATCTTTTAAAGTTATTCATTATATATTTACGAAATCCAATTTCATAAATATATACTTTAGTAATTTCTTACTAAAGTAGTTAGGCCTAACTCTCTGAATAACTGAACCCATTAAACTTATCTCAAGGAAATATTTTATATCTCCATTAAGAGACTATGAATTCCATCTTGAGAATATATGTTCCATCAACATTAAATGTGGCTGCCCAACATACTGAGGTTTTGACCATCACTTTAGATCTCACTCCTGATATATCAAAGCAACCTACACCTCATGATTAGGTCCATTATTCTCTCAAGATTAAGAGTTCATACAAATAGAAGTCGTGAGATTTATTATTCATTTGACAGTCATTATGATGAGAATCAACAAGCATTCAAGGATCCATTGCATGTTCCAGTTGGGCCTATTACAAGAGCAAGATCCAAGAAGATCAAAGAAGCACTTAATGGGCTGATTCAAGAGATTTGGGTTGATTCTAATGCAGGACATTCCAAGCTTGGCCCAAAGGAAGATGAAAGCGTAATAAATTTAATTCAAGCTATTTAGGGCTGATCTGGCTTAATTGGGAGTAATTTATGGCGTGAATTAATGGCTGATTGACTTTCCAGCTCTATATCAGTTAAGACAGATTTTTTCCTATTTTGGATCTGCTAATTTCAGACCAAATCAACTTTTATTTAGGGTTTTATTATTTAGTACGTTTTTTAGGTATTTTCCTTGTTTTTAGGTGCATTTAATGCTTTTTAGGTCAAATTTGATTCCTGATATGGTAAGGTATCAATTAGGAGTTATTTTAGAATATATTTTCTTGTCTGTCAAGTTTTATGGAGCCCTTAAATAGGCTCTGAAGTTTGTAAACGTTTTTTAATATAATAATATTATTGAATAAAAATCAGAAAAGGTGAGGCTTTGCTCTTTTTTTGGTTCTTCAAGAACTGTGAACTTATCAGGGATTCTTCCTTGTGGCGTTCAAAGTTTATACCTTCGGTTCGTGATTCTTTATAATCATTGGGTCAAGGTCAACTTATACCTTTGGTTCGCGTTTCGATTATAAACGTTGGGTCAGGGTTTCTATCAAAAATCTGAATTTTAGCTTTCTTGGGCAAGTATTCCAATATTTTTGTTGGGTCTCAAAGCGTGTCGATTAAGGTTTGCATCATTTGGTATTAAATATTTCAATATTTTTGTTGGGTCTCAAAGCGTGTCGATTGAGGTTCACATCACATTAGAAGAATAATAAATCTCACAGCGGTCTTGTTCAATATGTCTTAACTGTTAAAACATATCAACATATCAACTAGAAGTCTCCACTTCCATGATCAAGACAAATCATCTTAGTTGATACGTTATAGTCTTCGCAGATGAAATGCCCAATTTCTTCACCAACTACAAACTATAAATTCTGAGTTTACAAAGAACTTGTGATTTACATCTTCTGTTACTTTTCACATAAATCACATACAGTGCATCTCATGGACTATATGATAATGTCCCATATTCATGTTACCATTATTTTAGATAATAATAAAATAGATTTATCAATCACAATATTAAGTCATACATCATATCATACAAAATGTCATACATAATATCATACATAGCATCATACAATAGGATTTAAGGGCACATATCCTAACAATCTTCCACTTGCCCTAAAGACTATTGTGCACTAATCTAACTCCCATTGCTTCCAAATGTGACTCGAAAGTCCTTTGAGGCAAGGCTTTGGTAAAAGGATCGGCTAGATTATTTCCACTTTCAATCTTTGCTACCACAACATCTCCACGAGTAACAATGTCTTGAATGATGTGGTACTTCCTCTCAATGTGCTTTCCTTTCTTGTGATTCCTTGAATCTTTGGATTGTGCAACCGCTCCACTATTGTCGCAAAACAATGTGATGGGAACTTGCTCCATTCTCATAACACCAAGATCATAAAGGAATTTCTTGAGCCAAACAGCCTCCTTTGCTGCTTTACAAGCAGCAACGTACTCGACTTCCATGGTGGAGTCTGCAATACAAGATTGCTTAACACTCCTTCAACTTATGGCTCCACCTCCCAAGGTGAAAACACATCCTGAAGTGGATTTTTTGAAATCTAAATCTGACTGAAATTCTAAATCTGTATAACCAATGGGAATCAAATCCTCACTATGGTAAACAAGCATATAATCTCTCGTTCTCCTAAGATACTTGAGAATATGCTTTACAACTTGCCAATGTTTTGGTCATGGATTTGATTGATATCGGCTGACCATGCCAACTGAATAGCAAATATCTGGTCTAGTACAAAGCATGGCATACATGAGACTTCCCACTGCAGAAGCATAAGGAATTTGTCTCATCATATTTTCTTCCTCTTAAGTCTTAAGCCTTTGGTCATTAGACAGAGGAACTCCATGTCTAAAAGGAAGCAATCCTTTCTTGGAGTATTGCATGCTAAACCGTTCTAGGACCTTATCTATATATCTTGCTTGTGATAAGCCTAACATCTTATTCTTGCGATCTTTCCAAAGCTTGATCCCTAGAATAAAGTTAGCCTCACCCAAGTCCTTCATATCAAATTGGCTTGACAACCAATCTTTAACCGATGACATTACCCCTACATCATTCCCAATGAGTAGAATATCATTAACATAAAGCACCAGGAACATTACTACTTTGTCTCGATGTCTTTTGTACACACATGGTTCATCAAGATTTTGTTCAAAACCAAATGACTTGATTGCTTGATCAAATCTGATGTTCCATGACCTAGATGCTTGTTTAAGTCCATAAATGGACCTATTCAACTTGCATACCATATGTTTTTGGTTCTTTGCTATGAAACCTTCTGGTTGCAACATGTATGTTTCTTCTTCAAAATTGCCATTAAGAAATGCAGTCTTGACATCCATTTGCCAAATCTCATAATCATAATGAGCAGCAATGGATAAGAGAATTCTGATAGATTTAAGCATGGCTACTGGCAAAAATGTTTCATCATAATCAATACCTTCTTTTTGTGTATACCCTTTCGCCACTAGTCTTGCTTTAAAGGTTTCAACCTTTCCATCTATTCCTCTCTTTCTCTTGTAAACCCATTTGCAACCAACATGTTTAATGCCATTAGGCGCCTTTACAAGATCCCATACATGATTGGAATTCATAGAATCCAATTCAGATTTCATAGCTTGGACCCAATGATGTGCATCTATATCATTTATTGCTTCATCATAAGTGAAAGGATCCGATTCAGCCTCTTCTGAGATAGCCTCATAAGTTTCTCCTAAACCTACGAATCTTATAGGAGGCCAAACAATTCTCCCACTACGACGAGGCACCTGTGTACTAGACACCTCATGAGTAGTATCTTGTGGTGTATCTAATACAGTCACATCATCCCTAGTTTCATCCATTAGTTGTTCAACTACAGGTTCATTCATTTCAGCCAAGACAACTCTACTTCTAAGAGTAAAATTATTCATATAGTCATTTTCCAAGAATTTGGCATTTATGCTAACAAACACTTTATTATCCTTATGACCATAGAATAAACCTCCAACTGTTCCTTTTGGATACCCTACAAAAAATACCACTTCTGTTTTAGACTGTAACTTGTCAGACTTTCCTTTCAACACATGTGCTGGACAACCTCAAATGTGGAGATATCTCATACTAGGCTTACGCCCATTCCACAACTCTACAGGTGTTTTAGGAATAGACTTCGAAGGTACTAAATTCAGAAGATACATTGCAGTATTTAAGGCCTATCCCCAAAAAGAAATTGGTAGAGTCAAATAACTCAACATGGACCTAACCATATCTAAAAGAGTCCTATTCCTTTTTTCTGCTACACCATTTTGTTGTGGAGTTCCAGGTGCAGTCAACTGGGATATAATCCCATTTTCAGTCAAGTAATCCTTAAAATCACCAAGAAGGTATTCGCCACCTCGATCAGATTGAATGACCTTTATGTGTTTACCCAATTGATTCTCAACTTCAGCCCTAAACTCTTTGAACTTTTCAAAGGCTTCGGACTTCCGTTTCATTAGGTACATATAACCAAATCTAGAGTAATCATCAGTGAAAGTAATGAAATACTCATAGCTACCTCTTGCTTGGATTGACATAGGACCACATACATCTGAATGTACTAGTTCTAGCAAATCTTGGGCTCTTCTACCCTTTGCATTAAAATGTCGTTTGGTCATCTTACCTTCCAAACAAGATTCGCAAACTGGAAAACCATCAAAGTCCATGGGCTGTAAAAGTCCATCTTTGATTAGTCTTTGAATCCTACTTGAATTAATATGACCTAAACGCAAGTGCCATAGATATGCATCACAGCGGTCCTGTTCAATATGTCTTAACTCTTAAAACATATCAACATATCAACTAGAAGTCTCCACTTCCATGATCAAGACAAATCATCTTAGTTGATACGTTATAGTCTTCGTAGATGAAATGTCCAATTTCATCACCAACTACGAATTATAAATTCTGAGTTTACAAAGAACTTGTGATTTACATCTTTTGTGACTTTTCACATAAATCATATACAATGCATCTCATGGACTATATGATAATGTCCCATATTCATGTTACCATTATTTCAGATAATAATAAAATAACTTTATCAATCACAATATTAAGTCATACATCATGTCATACATAATATCATACATAGCATCATACAATAGGATTTAAGGGCACATATCCTAACATTGACAAGTCTAAAGTTACCATTAATTATATTTAATACCGCTATATAAATATAATTGCACTCTAGGCCTTATTAATAAATTATATCCCAAGACTTTATTATGCATGCAACCCCTTCATTAAAATATTCGTAGTAATACAAAGTCATGAATATAGACTGCCACTTTGAAGATTACTACATCTTAATACTTGAGTACCCGGTTTAATCCTTTATGTTATTCATCATATATTTTTGAAATCCAATTTCATAAATATATACTTTAGTAACTCCTTACTAAAGTGGTTGGGCCCAACACTTTGAATAACTAAACCCATTAAACTTATCTCAAGGGAATATTTTGTATCTCTGTTAAGAGACTATAAATTCCATCTTGAGAATATATGTTCCATCAACACTAAATGTGGTTGCCCAACATACTGAGGTTTTGACCGTAACTAATAGATCTCACTCCTGATATATCAAAGCAACTTACATCTCATGATCTGGCCCATTATTCTCTCAGGATTTAGAGTTGATGTAAATAGAAGTCGTGAGATTTATTATTCATTTGACAGTCGTTAGGAGAATAATAAATCTCACAGCAGTCCAGTTCAATATGTCTTAACTCTTAAAACATATCAACATACCAACTAGAAGTCTCCACTTCCATGATCAAGACAAATCATCTTAGTTGATATGTTATAGTCTTCGCAGATTAAACGCCCAATTTGGTCACCAACTACGAACTACATTTTGAGTTTACAAGGAACTTGTGATTTATATCTTCTGTGACTAAATCACATAAATCACATACAATGCATCTCATGGACTATGATAATGTCCCATTAGTTCATTTATAGATATTCTCATATAATTAAACAATTTAATTATTAAATACATGCCAATAAATTGGGTTTTAGGGCATAAACCACAACAATTGCAAAGACAAGGCTCAAACTTCCGAGCGGTCTCACCATAATAGAAAGAGACTATCCCATTGGTGCTAACACGATGGCTAGAAGCAAAGCTCACATCACCAAATCCAAGACTGGTCTCTCACAAATACCAAGGGCTTATGTTCAAGGAGAGGGTGGAGATACTGAGGATAAGATTGACAGATTTACCTCTGCTCTAGAGAGTTCTGCACAGCCATCTTCCCAAGCACAACCACGTGGATCCGATTGTCTCGATCGTCTTATTACAAGGGTAAAACAGATATATGGCATGCTCGAGTCTCATGTGCAGCACATCGTGGATTAATTTGCTTACATTCAAGGCCAAATGACTGCATTATCATCTCAGATTGAGGATATGGCTGTGGTGCAAGGATCCGATTCGGAATTTGAGTAATTCTAACTCCTTTGGCCATTTCGGTGAAAAAGGGGGAGAAACTTTTGAGGGGGAGTTGCACATTTTGAGGGGGAGCATAGCATAGCACATGCACTTTATAGACATATTGGTTAATTTTTGGTGGTTTAGTTGTTTACTTTCTTTTGCCATAGTCTAGAACGCTTTTACTTACATTGCTTTCTTTTAAATTTTTAAGTACTTGAGTACTACACACTTGTGCCCTTGTTGGATCTTGTATCCTTAATGCAAATACTTTGGTATTTTGCATTAGCTGTGTTTGGACATGCAATTGATTTTTGCTTTGCACTTAATTGCATTGTGTGTCCGGATGATTGTTTACTAATTAAATGATCATTGTAGTCTTTCTACAATGACTATTCTTGTATGATCAAGTTATGCTTCATAGTTTATATCTTGATGTTTACCTTGATTGCATTATACTTGCTCCTATACGTACCTTGTATTCAACTTTTCGTGAGCTTAATGAAAGTTTTGTTTGTGTGCAAGTGTTTCAGGATTCAGGTGTATTCGTGCAAGTGCTTCATAGCTTCTAGATTAGGTGTGAGTGAGTTTTGCCATTTTTCCCAAACTCACGTTTAAGTCTAGAGTCTGTTCTAGGGTGTTTTGTCACAGAATAGCCAAAGGGGGAGATTGTAAAGTTGTAATTTACAAATATTTTGTGTTGGCTTTATTTTCGTGGCAATTTTGATTGTAATTTTGTTCAATCTTTTGTACCATGTATTTTATGTGGGATTTATTTGTAAGGGTTGTGTGTGAGAGAGAAAGTGTGAAGACTCAAGGCATCTATTGAAGAAAAAATGAGTTTTCGCGGGTAGCTCGCGACTAGCCATCCCGCAAAGTGATGCATGTGCTCAGCACATGACTAGAATGCGAAGAGTTAGGACAGGATGGAGACAACTAGTTTTCGCGAGTGGGGTAAGGCCTTCCCGTAAGATACCTGCGAAACAGTTTGTTTTGCTATTTTGTCCTATCTGCTCCACTACATCCTCATACACACTATATATACCATCATTACCCACATATTGAGTAGAGAGCTTTTCAGAGAGAAAACCCTGGCCACAAACCCTTGAGAGTGTGAGAGTGTCATACCCACAATTCTCTACACCATCCATTGTGGTTTTCCTCTACTCCTACCTCTCCATTTCCAAATCCTTGAGAGGTTGATAGCCCAAACACTTACCACACCCATACTGAGTGTCTAGTGAGTTTTTGGTGCTGCTGGGAAGCATTGGAAGAAGCCACGCTTTGGCGGATGCAATCGGGTGCATTGCGGGATCTAGAAAGCTAGACAAGACACGGTTACGAGAAGCCTTGTTGGAGTAAGAGCTTAGAGGGCTTAGGTGCACTGGGTAGACTAGGCTTGGAGGGTCTCTTGTTATTCGTGTATCCCAATTTATTGTCTAGTGGATCAATTTACCGCTTGGAGGGCGGCAAAGAGGTTTTTCGCTGAGTTCTTCGGTTTCCTTTTCGATAACGAATCGGCATGTTATCTTGTATTTGCATCTCTCTTTTAGCTTTCATTTTACCACTATGATTTGTTGAATATGGCTTAGAGTAGTTGTATTGTTTGTTCGCTCGCATTTACTCTATTCCGCACTTAGTTTAAGTTAGAGTAAAATCAACTGAGCCGTATTTTTTTTTTTTTGGGTCTAAACAGCTCTTGTGTTTTGAACACAAATCCGAGCTTTCAACTTAAAACAAAAGGACACCTCCAGTTAAAAAAGTACTGGAAGTAAGCCAAACCCTAAAATAAAATGTCATTTTGTGAGGAAGTAATCTATATATATATATATATATATATATATAATTGAAGCATCTGAAACTCTCATAATTTTCCACGTTAGCACAATATTTAAATAAAATTATCATTTTATTTAAAAAAATTATTTTTGTTTAGTCCAAACTTAATAAGGAGTGAAACTCTAACTCTCTAACAAGTCGAACTTAAACTTAAACTCATCATTATCATTTTTTTAAAACAAAATTATTTTCGTTTAATCAAAACTTAGCAAGGAGTGAATTCCTATCTCTCTAACAAGTCCAACTTAAACTCAAACTCAAATGTTGATAATCTCTATAAAAACAAAAATTATGATAGGACTCAAAAAGAAGAAGAAAAAGACTCACGTTAGATTAAGAAAAAGAGAGAGAAAGACCCCTCCTCAAAGTCCTAACAATTACTACCTCAAAACCCTAAACTTGACTTCACTTTGGGATTCAAAAAAAAAAAAAAAGGATTAAGAAAAAAGAGAGAGAGAGAAGGACTGCTGTTAGGAGTCTCTTTTCCCTCCTCCAAACCTTAGTAATTACCATGCACGTTAAAACCCTAAACTTAACTTCACTTTAGGATTAAAAACAAAAATAGAGACTAACATAAAAAAAATGCAAGCCATTCGGATTGAACTTTCTTCTTTGATTAATGAATTTTATGTCGAATTTGTTTATATTGTTATTATTAATAAAATTTCAATTCAACATATGTGGATATTAGTTTATATTGTTATTAATAAATTTTATCTTTTATGTTGAATTTTTTATTTGCTTTCATATGTACTTGAGATTTTCTTTCTATCTTATTCTTTTGTTATGTTTATTTTGAGTATTTGGGTTAATCTCCGTATTTATATTGACACTGTTTTCGTGAGTTTGGGTTTTGAGTTGAAATTTCTACTAATTATTTTTTTTTATTGTACATGGCAGATAAAACATCTCTATTTTTTTGGAGAAAAATCAAAACTACAACCTATGTCTTCCAGCCTAAGGAATGATAAATTTTTATTTGGTATGTTATGTATAAATTTTTTGAATTTTGTTTGGTTTTGAAGTAGAATTTGGGAATTCTATAAATTTTGAGGTTTTAAGTCTTGGGTATTTTGGTATTTGCATCTCTGTGGTTGGTCATAATTCTTCAACTTAAATACTTTTTTTTTTTTTTAAATTTAGGTTCATGTGATTTTATTTATTTATTAAAAGTTATGATTTTTGGTTGATTAATTATTTGCTTGGATTAATTTCAATATAACATAAAAGATAATGGAATTAGGTATTATAACGTTGATATTGTTACATGTTTTGAATTTTCTATATTATTATTGATAGAAATATGAATGCGAGCAGCGGAAAAACAACAGATCTACTTCATTCATAAAAGTTAACATGTACTATATAAGTTTCAGAATTTAAGAACAAGAGAGTGTACCTTGGAGCGGTGAATTTCAAAACCGAAGATCAAAATCACTTGGGAACACTTTCAATCTTCACTCCAATTCCACTAACGCCCAAGATGTGTGGTCTCTCAATCAGTTCCAAAGGGAGAATGTCAAAGTATCTAATACTTACATACACCACTTCACTATAATGTTCTTACAAAATTCTCTACTGAAAATTCTGTATCTTTTTCCTTTTGTGTCTAACCGATTATCTAATTGGGCTGGCCTTTTAGGCCTTTCCAATTGGGCTTAAGTGTATGGCTTGTAGTGGGACCAAAATGGACCAATAAGACACTAGCTCCAATGGGCCTTGGGCTTTCTGTCAACTCTTGACAAGTCCAAAGTTACCATTAACTATATTTAATATCACTATATAAATAGAGGCCTTATCTATAAATTATATCCCAAGACTTTATTGTACATGCAACCCATTCATAAAATATTCGTAGTAACACAAAGTCATGAATGTAGACTGCCACTTTATAAATTACTACATCTTATCCTTGAGTACCCGGTTTAATCTTTTAAGTTATTCATCATATATTTATGAAATCCAATTTCATAACTATATACTCTAGTAACTATTTACTAAAGTAGTTTGGCCTAACAGTCTGAATGACAAACTCATTAAACTTATCTCAAGGGAATATTTTGTATCTCCGTTAAGAGACTATGAATTCCATCTTGAGAATATATGTTCCATCAACACTAAATGTGATTGCCCAACATACTGAGATTTTGACCGTAACTAAATATCTCACTCCTAATATATCAAAGCAACCTACACCTCATGATCAAGTTCATTATACTCTCAGGATTAAGAGTTCATGCAAATATAAGTCGTGAGTTTATTATTCATTTGACAGTTGTTAGGAGAATAATAAATCTCACACCAATCCAGTTCAATATGTTTTAACTCTTAAAACATATCAACATATCAACTAGAAATCTCAATTTCCATGATCAAGACAAATCATCTTAGTTGATATGTTATAGTCTTCGCAGACTACAAACCAACTACAAATCATCTTAGATGAAATGCCCAATTTTCATCACCGACTACAAACTACATTTTGAGTTTACAAGGAACTTGTGATTTACATCTTCTGTGACCAAATCACATAAATCACATACAATGCATCTCATGGACTATATGATAATGTCCCAATATTCATGTTACCATTATTTTTAGATAATAATAAAAAAAATTTATTAAACACAATATTAAGTCATACATAATGTCATAAATAATAGCATACATAGTATCATACAATAGGATTTAAGGGCACTAATCCAAACAATCTCCCACTTGCCCTAAAGACTATTGTGCACTAATCTAACTCCCATATCGTCCAAATGTGACTCGAAAGTCCTTTGGGGCAAGGCTTTGGTAAAGACATCAGCTAGATTCTTTGTGAAGGAAAAAGTTGGTTTTGTATCTCATACAAAACACATAGCGGAAGCAACAAATAAGGATCTATTTCATTCATGATCGATAACATGTACTATGTAAATTTCGAAATTTAAGAACAAGATAGCATACCTTAGTATGGAGAAATTCAAAACAAAGATTAGAAGCACTTGGGAACACTTTTAATCTTCAATCCAATTCCACTTTATGCCCAAGATGTGTGGTCTCTCAATCAGTTTTCAAAGGGAGAATGAAAGTGTGTGTCTCACACTCACATACGCACCGTTTCTTATTTCACCAATAAAAATCCTGTATGTTTCTCCCTTTATAAGTAACTGATTATCTAATTGGACTGGCCTATTGGGCCTTTCCAATTGGGCTTTAGTGTGTGGCTTGGAGTGTGACCAAAAGGGACCAATAAAACACTAGCTCCAATGGGCTTGGGCTTTTCCGTCAACTCTTGACAAATCCAAAGTTACCATTAATTATATTTAATACTACTATATAAATATAATTGCACTCTAGGCCTTATTAATAAATTATATCCCAAGACTTTATTATGTATGGAACCCCTTCATTAAAATATTTGTAGTAATCCAAAGTCATGAATATAGACTGCCACTTTGAAGATTACTACATCTTAATCCTTGAGTACCCAGTTTAATCCTTTATGATGTTCGTCATATATTTATGAAATCCAATTTCATAAATATATACTTTAGTAACTCCTTACTAAAGTGGTTGGGCCCAACACTCTGAATAACTAAATCCATTAAACTTATCTCAAGGGAATATTTTGTATCTCCATTAAGAGACTATGAATTCCACCTTGAGAATATATGTTCCATCAACACTAAATGCGGATGCCCAACATACTGAGGTTTTGACCGTAACTAATAGATCTTACTCCTGATATATCAAAGCAACCTACATCTCATGATCAGGTCCATTATTCTCTCAGGATTTAGAGTTGATGTAAATAGAAGTCGTGAGATTTATTATTCATTTGACAGTCATTAGGAGAATAATAAATCTCACAGCGGTTCAGTTCAATGTGTCTTAACTCTTAAAACATATCAACATACCAACTAGAAGTCTCCACTTCCATGATCAAGACAAATCATCTTAGTTGATATGTTATAGTCTTTGCAGATGAAACACCCAATTTCATCACCGACTACGAGCTAAACTTATGAGTTTACAAAGAACTTGTAATTTATATCCATAGTGACTTTTCACATAAATCACATACAATGCATCTCGTGGACTATGATAATGTCTTAGTTCATTTATAGATAGTCTCATATAATTAAACAATTTAATTATTAAATACGTGCCAATAAATTGGGTTTTAGGGCATAAACCCCAACACGAGTAACAATGTCTCGAATGATGTGATACTTTCTTTCTATGTGCTTTCCTTTCATGTGATTCCTTGGATCTTTGGATTGTGCAACCACTCCACTATTGTCGCAGAACAATGTAATAGGAACTTGCTCAATTCTCATAACACTAAGATCAGAAAGGAATTTCTTGAGCCAAACAGCCTCTTTTACTGCCTCACAAGCAGCAACATATTCGGCTTCCATGGTGGAGTCAGCAATACAAGATTGCTTAACACTCCTCCAACTTATGGCTCCACCTCCCAAGGTGAATACACATCCCGACGTGGATTTTCTGACATCTAGATCCGACTGAAAATCCGAATCCGTATAGCCAATGGGAATCAAATCCTTACAACGGTAAACAAGCATATAATCTTTCGTTCTCCGTAGATACTTGAGAATATGCTTTACAACTTACCAATGTTTTGGTCCTGGATTTGATTGATATCAGCTGACCATGCCAACTGAATAACAAAATCTGGTCTAGTACAAAGCATGGCATACATGAGACTTCCCACTGCAGAAGTATAAGGAACTTGTCTCATTATATTTTCTTCCTCTTGAGTCTTAGGCCTTTGGTCATCAGACAGAGGGACTCCATGTCTAAAAGGAAGCAATCCTTTCTTGGAGTTTTGCATGATAAACCGTTCTAGAACCTTATCTATATATCCAGCTTGTGACAAACCTAACATTCTATTCTTTCGATCTCGCCAAAGCTTGATCCCTAGAATAAAGTTAGCTTCACCCAAGTCTTTCATATCAAATTGGCTTGACAACCAAACTTTAACTGATGACATTACTCCTACATCATTTCCAATGAGTAGAATGTCATCAACATAAAGCACTAGGAACATTACTACTTTCTCTTGATGTCTTTTGTACACACATGGTTCATCAAGATTTTGTTCAAAACCAAATGATTTGATTTCCTGATCAAATCTGATGTTCCATGACCTAGATGCTTGCTTAAGTCCATAAATGGACCTTTTTAACTTACATACCATATGCTCTTGGTTCTTTGTTATGAAACCTTCCTGTTGCAACATGTAGATTTCTTCTTCAAGATTGCCATTAAGAAATGCAGTCTTGACATCCATTTGCCAAATCTCATAATCATAATGAGCGATAAGAGAATTCTGATAGATTTAAGCATGGCTACTGGCGAAAAAGTTTTATCATAGTCAGTGCCTTCTTTTTGTGTATACCCTTTCGTTGCTAGTCTTGCTTTAAAGGTTTCAACTTTTCCATCTATCCCTCTCTTCCTCTTGTAAACCCATTTGCAACCAACAGGTTTAATGCCGTTAGACGCCTCTACAAGATCCCACACATGATTGGAATACATAGAATCCAATTCAGATTTCATAGCTTGGACCCAATGATGTGCATCTATATCATTTATTGCTTCATCATAAGTGTAAGGATCCAATTCAGACTTTTCAAAGATAGCTTCCTAAGTTTCTCCCAAACCTATGAATCTCACAGGAGGCCGAACAATTCTCCCACTACGATGAGGCTCCCGTGTACTAGACATCTCATGAGTAGTATCTTGTGGTGTATCTAATACAACCACATATCCCTAGTTTCATCCATTGGTTGTTTAACTACAGGTTCATTCATTTCAGCTAAGACAACTCTACTTCTAGGAGTAAAATTATTCATATAGTCATTTTCCAAGAATTTGACATTTGTGCTAACAAACACTTTATTATCCTTATGACTATAGAATAAACCTCCAACTGCTTTTTTTGGATACCCTACAAATAAAACCACTTCTGTTTTAGACTGTAACTTGTCAGACTTTCCTTTTAACACATGTGCTAGACAACCCAAATATGGAGATGTCTCATATTAGGCTTACGCCCATTCCACAACTCCACAGGTGTTTTAGGAACAGACTTTGAAGGTACTAAATTCAGAAGGTACATTGCAGTACTTAAAGCATATCCCCAAAAGGAAATTGGTAGAGTTGAATAACTCATCATGGATCTAACCATATCTAAAAGAGTCTTATTCCTTCTTTCTACTACACCATTTTGTTGTGAAGTTCTAGGTGCAGTCAACTGGGATATAATCCCATTTTCAGTCAAGTAATCCTTAAAATCACCAAAAAGGTATTCGCCACCTCGATCAGATCGAATGGCCTTTATGCCTTTACCCAATTGATTTTCAACTTCAGCCCTAAACTCTTTGAACTTGTCAAAAGCTTCGGACTTCCGTACACATAACCAAATCTAGAGTAATCATCAGTGAAAGTAATGAAATACTCATAACCACCTCTTGCTTGGATTGACAGAGGACCACATACATCTGAATGTACTAGTTCTAGTAAATCTTGAGCTCTTCTACCTTTTGCATTAAAAGGTCGTTTAGTCATTTTACCTTCCAAACAAGATTCACAAACTAGAAATTCATCAAAGTCCATGGGCCTCAAGAGTCCATCTTTGATAAGTCTTCGAATTCTGTTTGAATTGATATGACCTAAACGCAAGTGCCAAAAATATGCTTCATTAGTAGAAGGAAACTTTCTGTTTAATGATTTCACATGTGAATTATTATCTAATTCAGAATTGTATAATTCATTCTTATCAGGAGTTAAAATATAAAGACCATCTACAATATTGCCAAAACAAATAAACATTTTATTTTTCTTTATTACAACATTGTCTTTTAGGATAATACAATACCCATGTTTGCCCAAATAAGTTGCAGAAATCAAATTCCTACGAAAATTAGGTACAAACAGACAGCCTTGCAATATTAAAACCTTAGACTCAAAACATAAATTAACAACACCAATAGTTATAACTGGAACTCTACTCCCATCCGCTAAGGTAAGAAACAATTCTCCTTCATTCAGCTTTCTGGTCTCCTGAAACCCCTGCAAAGAATTGCAGATATGATTAGTACAACCTGAATCCACACACTAGGAATTCGTGGGATTTTGTACCAAACATATTTCAAGAAGAAAGGAAGTTTTCATACCCTTACTCTTGGCAGCCTTAAACTTTGGACAATTTCTCTTCCAATGTCCTTTCTCACCACAATGGAAACACTTTCCTTTGAGCATCTTTCCTTTATCGGCAACTCCTAAGGCAATTTGCTTACCTTCTTGCTTAGTGAAGTCCTTCTTCTTCTTCTTCTTCTTCTTCTTCTTACCTTTGCCTTTCGACTTAGGTTGAGAAGTAGAAGCTTCACCAACATTGGCTTCAACACTAGAAGTACCAAGGATGCCTTCCACCGCCACTAACTCATTCATTAATTCAGACAACGAATAAATCTTTTTGTTCATATTGTAATTGAGTCTGAATTCCTTGAATGATTTCCGTAGTGACTAGAGTATCATATCCCCTTGGGATTCTCCATCAATGTCGACACCTAAAACCTCTAATGTATTCAGATTAGAGATCATTGTAAGACAATGCTCTCTCACTGAATTACCTTCAGCCATTTTGGTATTATAAATTTGCCTTATAGTTTCTTGCCTTTCTGAACGGCCTTGCTCACCAAACATCTCCTTCAAACTATGCATAATGTCCGAAGCAAGTTCTACATCCTACATTTGATGTTGTATAACATTTGAGATGGATGCTAGGATATAGCACTTAGCCATTTCATTAGATTTCTACCAATGATCATATCATTGTTTTTTCTCAGAAGGAGGATCTAATGAAGGAAAGCTAGGACATGGTTGAGTAAGCACATATTTGTGCTCTTCAGCTGTTAAAACTATGTCCAAATTTCTTTTCCAGACAACATAGTTGGATCCAGTCAGTTTGTTTTGATTAAGAATAGAAACAAGTGGGCTAAATGATGTCATGTTCAAATCTGAAAATAATAAACATGAATATAATAAGTAAACTGGACATTATCAATTAAGCATATAAACATATAGTATGGAACCTTAATAAAACCATAACATAATATATGCAACGACAACCCAATCCCATATTCAATATCCCTCAGCATAGAGTGAACATTAAATACTATGATTGATTGAGAACTATTCTCATTATTAGCGTTATCATGACAACTCTTATCAAACACTAATAATATGCCGTTTTTAAATTTAGCCTCTAAATAATAATAGTAAGAACTCAGCATAGAGGATACTATAATACTTAGTCTAGTGTATACCATTGTCTAGAATAATGTGTAGCCACATTTCATCCCTTTAACAGGCTTATTTTGTAGTACCATGATAAAACACCCTCTGCATGGAATGCAAAGCTCGAAGCTAAGACAATGTGTTTGATAAAACCACTATAAACCAAGAAATCCAATCTTGTAGGACCATGAAATAAATACTCTCCGCATGGAATGCTAAGCTCGAGGCAAAGACAAAGTATATATTTCATACTACTATGAACCAACAATGGAGGCCGTGAGATCCAACCCTTGTATCTCTCTCCCACTAGATGTTTTAAGATAAAGGTTTTTTAATTTAAAACATGCATAAACTAATTGAACATTGCCTTGCTCTTTATATATGTAAAAACACTTAGAAAAATTCTGAATCCACAATCCTCAATCGATCCTTGATAGATTCTCGATCGATCGAGAATAAGTTCTACGAAGCTCGATCGATTCTCGACAGATCCTCGATCGATCGAGAGATCTTTTGTTAGCTTGATAGATTTTCGACAAATCCTCGATCGATCGAGCGTCACAAATTTTGAATTTTTCAGAATTTTTCTAAAACAGTTTTTCTACGTTTTCATGTACAAAACAACCAGCATATGATCATAATGAACAAAAATTGATATCAAAACTGAATTACATTGATGCTATAGCCTTAAAGTTCAGTTTAACATACTTAAACTAAAAATTAAACAACATCATAACATCAAAAAAAGTTTTTATCAAACAAAAATTTCAAGAACCATACAATAAACAAAATTCTAACAACATGAAACTATTGTCTATAATTCCAAAACTATAAACATGTTAAACAGATATGAAATGAAGACCGCTTTGATACCATTTGATAGAAATATGAATGTGCGCAGCGGAAAAACAACGAATCTACTTCATTCATAAAAGTTAACATGTACTATATAAGTTTCAGGAATTTAAAACAAGAGAGTGTACCTTAGAGCGGTGAATTTCAAAACCGAAGATCAAAATTGCTTGGGAACACTTTCAATCTTTACTCCAATTCCACTAACGTCCAAGATGTGTGGTCTCTCAATTAGTTCCAAAGGGAGAATGCCAAAGTATCTAATACTTACACCATTTCACAATAGTGTTCTTACAAAATTCTCTACTGAAAATTTTGTATCTTTTTCCCTTTGTGTCTAACCGATTATCTAATTAGGTTGGCCTTTTGGGCCTTTCCAATTGGGCTTAAGTGTGTGGCTTGGAGTGGGACCAAAAGGGACCAATAAGACACTAGCTCCAATAGGCCTTGAGTTTTTCTGTCAACTCTTGACAAGTCCAAAGTTACCACTAACTATATTTAATACCGCTATATAAATATAGTTGCACTCTAGGCCTTATCTATAAATTATATCCCAAGACTTTATTGTACATGCAACCCCTTCATAAAATATTCGTAGTAACACAAAGTCATGAATGTAGACTGCCACTTTGTAAATTACTACATCTTATTCTTGAGTGCCCGGTTTAGTCCTTTAAGTTATTCATCATATATTTATGAAATCCAATTTCATAAATATATACTCTAGTAACTATTTACTAAAGTAGTTAGGCCTAACATTCTGAATAACAAACTCATTAAACTTATCTGAATGGAATATTTTGTATCTCCATTAAGAGACTATGAATTCCATCTTGAGAATATATGTTCCATCAACACTAAATGTGGTTGCCCAACATACTGAGATTTTGACCGTAACTAAAGATATCACTCCTGATATATCAAAGTAACCTACACCTCATGATCAAGTCTATTATTCTCTCAGGATTAAGAGTTCATGCAAATATAAGTCGTGAGTTTATTATTCATTTGACAGTCATTAGGAGAATAATAAATCTCACACCGGTCCAGTTCAATATGTTTTAACTCTTAAAACATATCAACATATCAACATATCAACTAGAAATCTCCATTTCCATGATGAAGACAAATCATCTTAGTTGATATGTTATAGTCTTCACAGATGAAATGCCCAATTTTCATCACCGACTACGAACTACATTTTGAGTTTACAAGGAACTTGTGATTTACATCTTCTGTGGCTAAATCACATAAATCACATACAATGCATCTCATGGACTATATGATAATGTCCCAATATTCATGTTACCATTATTTTTAGATAATAATAAAATAACTTTATTAAACACAACATTAAGTCATACATAATGTCATAAATAATAGCATACATAGCATATATAGCATCATGATCTTTGTTTATATATTTTCAGTTTATATTAGTTTTGAGTGTGTGTATATATAACTATTGGGAGTTTGCTTTATTAATGTAAGAATTGTAAGTTACTTTGTAGGTTTCGGTAACTATGCACTTGCAACTCAATAACGTTTAATGTTAGACAATACTTCTAAACTATGGAAAAGTATAGAAGTTAAATATTTCTTCATTTTAAAAAAAAAAAAATACTATCTAGTAAAATGTATATTTACTCATTGTTGGATTAGCGACTAGTTATTAATAACTCTAAAGTATGGTTAACATGATACTTCACGTCAATAAATAAAAGTTACTTCATAAAATAGCATGATAATCTCAAAAATTCATGTAATACAATTAATTTTGCATTGGAATTTGTTTTTATTGTTGTGGCGTATCATTTACATAATTGAATTCAATTAAGAAACGTGATACAATATTTCTCTCTTAAAAAAAGAAGAAGATATGATTATTTAAGGAACTATATTTAAGATTTACACTTAATATAAGTGTTTAAAAAGAAAAGGGTTTAACTTACTTCTAATAATTTTTTAACTGGAGTCTCCTTTTATTTTAATGAGAAACTACCACATCACTCGCTAACAAAATAAAATGTGAAGATTAAAACCCACAACTACTTATCATTTTTGTTTAAAATAAAAGGAGATGTCTAGTTGAAGAAAGTACTAGAGGTAAGCTAAACCCTAAGAAAAAAGAGAGAAAAATTATACTGCAATAAAGTCATCAGATTCATTAGAGCATTCACACCAAAGGTATGATAAATGCTAAAATCTATTTTTAGCAATAAAACTGTTAAAAATGTCCCTACATCAATGGTGCTAAACTTAAAATTTTTTAGCACCTTGATACAGTAAGATGCTACTACTAACACCTTACTGTAGCAAGTAGATACTCATTATTATTATTATTATTATTATTATTATTATTATTATTTATTTCCCTTCTCTTCCTCCTTTTAGATCTCACTCTCTTTGCTTTCTCTCAAATGTTTCTCTGTCACTCTCTCCCTTTCAGCCACCTCTCTCATTCAAAACCAAACCCACATCTCTCTCTCTCTCTCTCTCTCTCTCTCTCTCGCTCTCTCTCTTAGCCACTGTTTCTTCACCATACACTCTATCAAGTCACCACTTCTATCAACCCACCTACATATAGTGAGATTTCCGAATCTAGAAACCTAAATCGACAGAATCTAGAAACCCAAATCTCTCTAAGTTTCAACAGTGGTTTGATCTCTGTTTCGCTTTTTTTTGTTTTTTCAATTGTTGTTATTGACGCAATTGTGGGTTTGGGTTTGAGATTTGGCTGTGATTTTGGTGGTTGGGGGTTGAGGTTGAGGGTGGTGTTCGATTGGGTTGTGATGGTGGGTTTTTATTTTATTTTATTTTTATATGGTGGTGGCTGTTGGTGGCTAGTAGTGGGTGTGTGGATGTGGGTTTTTCTCAGTCGAGAAGAAATAGGTGAGTTTCTTGGTTGGGTTGCTTAAGATAAGAAAGAGGTACAGATAGTGGGTTGTTGTCAACGCCCGGCCTCGATCAGCTAGCGGAAAGACCGCTGCCACCGTGCCTTCATTTGACCACCCACCATGGTAACAGCTCCCACGTGCGTAGGGCCCAGTTGAAGAGCCCCTCTTGATGATCAGCATGCGTGTGTTCACACAGAGTTTCGGGTGCTCTCTCTCTCTCGGTGGAGGAAGGTAGGTCTACCTTTGGTTTTATGGCAGGAATCAAGGCCAAATTTTAAGGGATTACCAAAGGTAAGTGGAGTCGCCAACAATCATTGGGTTTTCCTAAAATGTGATTGGCAGTAAAGAAATGATTTTGGCATTGGCTTTCATCACTTTGCATGCATGGGGGTTTTGAGGTTTGGCTTTTGAATGGATATGGTCCTAATCTATGCTTTCCTAAGGCATTCGAGCAGGTATATATATACATACATCATGCACAATGCAACTACACAGAGCATGAAAGTAAATGCCTACATCCCTAGAGCATCGCCCACCACCAAATTTTAGTACGGAATCATCTCCAAAGATTTCGGTTAGAGTAGGCATACGCCAAACGTGAATACCCCCTGAAGCCACGAGCAGAACACCTAGTAAAGTGACCTAATCTTGAGTGAAATAAATACCGCGGCTTTGATATTTTTCAATATAATCATCACGTAGTAAATCAACAAAGCCTAAAGTGATTTCTCTTTCCCCTTCTGTGCAGCAGAAAATTAACGGATCTACTTCACTCGCAATTGATAACATGTACTATGTAAGTTTCAGAATTAGAGAACAAGAAAGCGTACCTTGGTGCGGTGAAATTCAAAACCAAAGATCAGAAGCACTTGGGAATACTTTTAATCTTCACTCAAATTCCACTTAATGCCCAAGATGTGTGGTCTCTCAATCAGTTTCCAAGGAGAGAATAGAAGAGTGTCCAACACTCACATACAAACCATTTCATTCCCTGTATCTTCTTCATGAAAACACTTATGAAAACCTCTATCATAAATTCTGTATGTTTCTCTCCTTATATATAATTGATTATCTAATTGGGCTAGCCTTTTGGGCCAATCCAATTGGGCTCTTGTGTGTGGTTTGGAATGGGACCAAAAGGGACCAATAAGACATTAGCTCCAATGGGCCTTGGTTTTTTTGTTAACTCTTGACAAGTCCAAAGTTACCATTAACTATATTTAATACCACTATATAAATAGAGTTGCACTCTATACCTCATCTATAAATTATATTCCAAGACTTTATTGTACATGCAACCCCTTCATAAAATATTCGTAGTAATACAAAGTCATGGATGCAGACTGCCACTTTGAAGATTACTACATCTTAATCCTTAAGTACCCGGTTTAATCCTTTAAGTTATTCATCATATATTTATGAAATCCAATTCCACAAATATATACTTTAGTAACTTCTTACTAAAGTGGTTGGGCCCAACTCTCTAAATAACAAAACCCATTAAACTTATCTTAAGGGAATATTTTGTATCTCCGTTAAGAGACTATGAATTCCATCTTGAAAATATATGTTCCATCAACACTAAATGTGGTTGCCCAACATACTAAGGTTTTGACCATGACTAATAGATCTCACTCTTGATATATCAAAGCAACCTACATCTCATGATCAGGTCCATTATTCTCTCAGGATTAAGAGTTCATGTAAATAGAAGTCGTGAGATTTATTATTCATTTGACAGTCGTTAGGAGAATAATAAATCTCACAATAGTCCAGTTCAATATGTCTTAACTCTTAAAACATATCAACATACCAACTAGAAATCTCCATTTCCATGAACAAGACAAATCATCTTAGTTGATATGTTATAGTCTTTGCAGATGAAACGTCCAATTTCATCACCGACTATGAACTACATTTTGAGTTTACGAAGAACTTGTGATTTACATCTTCTGTGATTAAATCACATACAATGCATCTCATGGACTAAGATAATGTCTCATTAGTTCATTTATAAATAGTCTCATATAATTAAACAATTTAATCATGTATGACATACCAATAAATTGGATTTTAGGGCATAAACCCCAACAATAGGTGCAGGAAAATAAATAGGGGTTGCCATGCTCTAGAGATGAGGACGAATGGTACACAACATGATATACCTAATACAAATCATCTAAGAGAGAAAGGGAGGAGGAAGGAAGGGGTTTAAAAGAGTACATAACCAAAGGGAAAAGCTAAACCCTAAACCTACTTACTGCAACCGCTTGGCTCATATCTACATGCGTCCTTGCTCCATGTGTGTACATGCAAAGGCAGAGACAAGAAACCAGCAGAAAAGCAATGGAAGGAAAAAATGCAACGAGTGTATGAAAGAGGTATAAAGCAGATAAGCATGATAGACAGGGCAAGCATAAAAACAAGGATGCAACCAAACAAGCGAGAAGGCAAACAAGCAAGAAAGCAAACAAAAGGTGGTGTTCACGAGGGACAAATGTAGGTTTGGATTAAATTTCCCTGACTTCATTGTGTTGAAGTGTAGACGACACATTAACAAGCAAGACTCATGCATGAACATGTAAACAAGTGTGTAAAAAATACATAGAAAGCCAACGAGTGGCACAAACAAGCATGGCAAGCATATCATCTCACGGAGCGAAAAAGGGGAAAGGTATGCACGAAGCAACTAGCATCATGGTGATGCATCCTGAGTGGTTACATCCAAACAAGGCCTCATGGGCATCGGATGTAACCATTCAACCATAAACCCACTAAGGGTGTAAAACGTGGCAAAGCCTAGAACTAGAGAGGCCAACACAAGCATAAAGCATAGAAGCGGGCAAACATAGACAAGCAAAATGGGTGATCCAAACCCTTTCATATGGGCCAAGGTGTATGAACAATGACAAAGACCATGGGGTCTAGATCGAGTCCTAACCAATAGGCCAAAACACAAGGAAGAAAGATAAAACGACAAGAGGGCTACAATAGCACAAGGCATGACAAATATAGCCTAGGTCTAGGCACACAAACATGGCATGGAGCGCACAAGCACATAAAGCATGTAGAGAACTTAGATCCAAGCACACAAGCATATGGAAACCTAGATCTTTACATATAGGCATAGAAACGTTCAAGTAAGCATGTAGAAATCTAGCACATAGACAAGATAGAACATGAATCCAAGCACATAGACATGCATAGATGTAGATCTAAGCATAAAACATGGCAAAAAGCACATAAACACATAGATTCGAGCAAAGCGTAACAGGCATGTGAACATATAACCCTAACATCAACATAGAGCAAAAAGAGATCTAAAATGGGAAAACATGGCATAACACTCTAAGCATGTAGATCTAAACATACAAGCATGTAAAAATGTAGATTGATAGTGAACTAAAAAAATCTGACCATCTCCAATTCGTCCATAGTGTCGTCCAGAGGCCTAAAATATTAACCCAGCGTAAGAAGGTCGTCCACACTCTGCAGGTCGTCTGTGGGTATAAAGGTCGTCCATCAGGAAAGCACTTGATGGACGACCCCTCGACACTTAGAGATTTTCATAATAAGTTTATATCTAAAAACTTATAATCTAGACCACATTCTACTATTTCGAATTATTAGCGAAATACTCATTCATCGCTATAACTTCCTACTAAGTACTTAAACTTCTAAAGACAGTTGCAGATGATAAGATTGAACATTTCTAACTTCTATAGTAGTTGTTGAAGTCAAGTCTGAACCATCTAACTTCCACAAATATTGGGGAAGTTACTAGACAAGTAACCACTCTAAAGCTCACTGTATAAGGACTAATCCACATCAAATGAAAGTAAGTTTTCAATGCTCTTGAAAAATTCACTAGCCCATTGAAGCCTGGAGCATTCAACCTACTGATTTTCTATGCATCATCACTTAGTGCCGCCTGTGGGAAAGTTCAATTTGTACTCTACAAATTATCATCCTTAGATAGAAGGCTATATGGTCCAGACAAGGTCAATGGCCATTAGTCTAAGCCATCAGGAGAGTGGAAACACTTCAAGTCATCCCAACCATGATCACCAGTTAGTGCTTGTTATGCAACTGCCTTCCATCCAACAAATGCAGTCCATGGCAGTTGCCATGGCGGAGTTAACTCGCCAGAATTAAGAGTTGACTAGGGAAATTAATCTAAGACAACGTCATGAAAGATGCGTGGAAGGACAAGCCCAAAGTCAAGGAGTTAGGGAAGGAGAAAATGTTGAGCATGAGAGCCACTTAAGGGGTACCACTTCACGAAAGGTACCGCACTTAGAGAGGGAAATGGATCAAATGAGGAAGGCCATGGATGAGATGAGGGAGACTATGAGAAAAGTGAATCTTGTAGAAGACTTGGTTCATTGAACTGATTCCCCCTTCATAGCTTCCTGTTGGAAAAATCTGGTTTTGTATCTCATACAAAACATATAGCAGAAGCAACAAACAATGATCTATTTCATTCATGATTGATAACGTGCACTATGTAAATTTCAGAATTTAAGAACAAGATAGCGTACCTTGGTGTGGAGAAATTCAAAACAAAGATTAGAAGCACTTGGGAACACTTTTAATCTTCACTCCAATTCCATTTTACGCCCAAGATGTGTGGTCTCTCAATCAGTTTCCAAAAAGAGAATGAAAGTGTGTTTCACTCTCACATACACATCGTTTCTTATATCACTAATAAAAATTCTGTATGTTTCTCCCTTTATAACTAACTGATTATCTAATTGGGCTGACCTATTGGGCCTTTCCAATTGGGCTTTAGTATGTGGCTTAGAGTGGGACCAAAAGGGACCAATAAGACACTAGCTCCAATGGGCCTTGGGCCTTGGGCTTTTCCGTCAACTCTTGACAAGTCCAAAGTTACCATTAATTATATTTAATACCACTATATAAATATAATTGCACTCTAGGCCTTATTAATAAATTATATCCCAAGACTTTATTATACATGTAACCCCTTCATAAAATATTCGTAGTAATACAAAGTCATAAATAAAGACTGCCACTTTGTAAATTACTACATCTTATCCTTGAGTACCTGGTTTAATCCTTTAAAGTTATTCATCATATTTATGACTTTGTATTACTACGAATGACCAAACTCTCTGAATGACCAAACCCATTAAACTTATCTCAAGGGAATATTTTATATCTCCATCAAGAGACTATGAATTCCATCTTGAGAATATATGTTCCATCAACACTAAATGTGGTTGCCCAACATACTGAGGTTTTGACCGTTACTTTAGATCTCACCCCTGATATATCAAAGCAACCTACACCTCATGATCAGGTCCATTATTCTCTCAGGAATAAGAGTTCATGCAAATAGAAGTCGTGAGATTTATTATTCATTTGACAGTCGTTAGGAGAATAATAAATCTCACAGCGGTCCAATTCAATATGTCTTAACTCTTAAAACATAGCAACTAGAAGTCTGCACTTCCACGATCAAGACAAATCATCTTAGTTGATACGTTATAGTCTTCGCAAATGAAATGCCCAATTTCATCACCGACTACGAACTATAAATTCTGAGTTTACAAAGAACTTGTGACTTATATCTTCTGTGACTAAATCACATAAATCACATATTATGCATCTCATGGACTATATGATAATGTCCAAATATTCATGTTACCATTATTTTAGAAAATAATAAAACAACTTTATTAATCACAATATTAAGTCATACACAATGTTATACATAATGTCATACATAATATCATACATAACATCATACAATAGGATTTAAGGGCATAAATCCTAACACTTCCATCAACAATCATCCTTTGCCTTCCAAGTTCAAGATGCTTTCCTTAGACTTTTATGATGGAATGCGCAATCTGTGACCACATTGCAAATTTCAAGACCACAATGCATCTTTAAGGAGTTCCTGATGAGATAATGTGTAGGGTCTTCATAACCACACTTGTGTAGGGGCTAGCATGAGTGTGGTTTAGCAAAATACCTTTGAATACTGGTGGTTCTTTTGAAGAGTTGAGCAAGTTGCTCGTCAACAGCTTTATTGGAGGACAAAGGCATAAACGCTCCTCGTCTAGCTTGTTGACTGTAGAGCAAGGGGACAATGAAAGCTTGTGGTCTTTCATTACTTGTTTCAATAGGGAAGCCTTGATGATAGACGAGATGGATGACAAGTTGTTCTTAGTAGGCTTCTACAATGGAGTTAGTGCAGAGTTGTTCATTCACAACCTTTATGAACATGAGCCACAGACCATGGCTGAACCCGTCCATTCAATCTAAAGCTTCATAAATGCAGAAGATGCGATCATTGCCAAGAAGAGGAAGAAAGTAGAACGAATGGAAGCGGAGTTCCCTTGTAATCTAAAAGAAGGCCCTCGTCCAAAGAAGGCCAAGACTGATGAGAATCAACAAGCATTCAATGATCCATTGCATGTTCCAGCTAGGCCTATTACAAGAGCAAGATCCAAGAAGATCAAAAAAGTACTTAATGGGCTGATTCAAGAGATTTGGGTTGATTCTAACGCAGGACATTCCAAGCTTGGCCCAAAGGAAGATGAAAGCGTAATAAATTTAATTCAAGCTATTTAGGGCTGATCTGGCTTAATTGGGAGTGATTTATGGCGTGAATTAATGGCTGATTGACTTTCCAGCTCTATATCAGTTAAGACATATTTTTTCCTATTTTGGATCTGCTAATTTTAGACCAAATCAACTTTTATTTAGGGTTTTATTATTTTTTACATTTTTTTGTTTTTAGGTGCATTTAATGCTTTTTAGGTCAAATTTGATTCCTGGTATGGTAAGGTATCAATTAGGAGTTATTTTAGAATATATTTTCTTGTCTGTCAAGTTTTATGGAGCCCTTAAATAGGCTCTGAAGTTTCTAAACGTTTTTCATAATATTATGGAATAGAAATCAGAAAAGGTGAGGCTTTGCTCTCTTTTGGTTCTTCAAGAACTGTGAATTTATCAAGGATTCTTCCTTGTGGTGTTCAAACTTTATACCTTTGGTTCGTGATTCTTTATAATCATTGGGTCAAGGTCAACTTATACCTTTGGTTCGCGTTTCAATTATAAACGTTGGGTCAGGGTTTCTATCAAAAATCTGAATTTTAGCTTTCTTGGGCAAGTATTCCAATATTTTTGTTGGGTCTCAAAGCGTGTCGATTGAGGTTCGCATCAAGGACAGGAGAGAGAAAAAATCGAGATAACAAGAAGGTAGGATTATCTTCAGGAAGGAATCAGCGTTAAACACCCTTGAATGCGCCACTTGATCAGGTGCTTATGTAAATTAAGGATGATCCACTCTTGAAATGGCCAGAGAAGATGAATGGAGACCCCAATAAGCGCAATAAGAACAAGTATTGCCACTTCCATATAGATAATGGGCACAACATAAACGAGTGCTATGACTTGAATCAACAAACAGAGAATCTTATTAGACAAGGAAAACTGAGACATTTTGTTGGACGGGACCATAAAGACGAGAAGTTGAAAGGAAAGGTAGAGGAGCCATCATGACCCCCACTAGGAGAAATAAGAGTTATTGTAGGTGGAACTTCAACAGGGCAGTCTTCCAAGTCAAGGAAGACTTACTTGAAAATGGTACAGAACGTCCAACTCTCTAGACGAGTTCTAAGGCAGTCTTCCAAGGCAGTAAATTGACCTACCACCTATCTGTCAAATTCGCAACAGACTATGGGATAGGACAAGTGCAAGGAGATCAGTTAGTCACTAGAAAATGCTACCTAGCCATGTCGGCAATGGACGAGCATGTGCAGACCATGAGCATAAAGGAGAGAAGAGTTGTTGCAAAGCCCACCGAAGTTTTGGAAAACATCCCTCTAGAAGGGATAATGTTGAGAAGTTCACAAAAATTGGAACAAGTATGAAGGAAAACACGAAGCAAGATCTCGTCCAGTTCCTAAAGAAGAGCATTGATGTTTTTGCATGGAGTCATGAAGACATGCTAGGAATTGATCCAAGTGTTATTAGCCATCGATTGAATGTGCACCCATCTTCCAAGCCTGTTCATCAGAAGAAGAGGGTCTTTGCTCTAGAACGAGACAATGCTATTAAGGAAGAGGTCTAGAAGTTAACCATAGTAAAATTTATCCGGGATGTTTATTACTCGGATTGGTTATAAATGTGGTGATGGCCAAGAAGGAAAATGGCAAGTGGAGGATGTGTGTAGACTTCACTGATTTGAACAAAGCTTGCTCTAAGGATAGTTATCCTTTGCCACGTATTGATCAATTGGTGGATTCAACAGCAGGTCATCAGTTACTAAGCTTCATGGATACCTTCTCAGGGTATAATCAAATAAAGATGGACGAGGCAGATCAAGAGAAGACATCTTTCATTACCAGTCAAGGTCTGTTTTCTTATAAGGTGATGCCCTTTGGTTCGAAGAATGCAAAGGAAACATATCAGAGGTTAGTCAATCACATGTTCCATCCACAGATACTATGGAATGTAGAGGTTTATATGGATAATATGCTGGTGAAGAGCTTGGATGAGGAGAAACATTTGGACGACTTACAGGAGACCTTTGACGCAGTTAGGCGATACAATATGAAGTTGAATCCAAGTAAGTGTGCCTTCGGAGTTTCATCAGGAAAGTTTCTAGGATTCATGGTTTCACAAAGGGGAATTGAAGCGAATACAAATAAGATCCAAGCCATACTGAACATGGAACCACCAAAGAATATCAAGGAAATCCAGTCCCTCACTGGACGAGTTGCAGCTTTAAACAGGTTCATTTCAAAAGCTACAGTTATATGTTTACCCTTTTTCAAAGTTCTCAGGAAGGCATTTGAATGGACGGACGAGTGCCAAAGGGCCTTCTAGGATCTTAAAGTCTATCTTACCACCGCTCCCCTGCTAAGTCCATCCATTTCAAGTGAGGAGTTATATTTATACTTAGTAGTATCCCCACATGCAATAAGTTCAGCATTAATCAAAGAAGAGGGGAAGGTGCAGAAGGTAGTGTACTATACAAGCCGAGCACTAAAGGGAGTAAAAGTACGAATCTGATGATGGAAAAGTTGACTTTTGCATTAATAACGGCTTCCAGAAAGCTGAGGCATTACTTCCAGGCTCATGTCATTAATGTCATGACAGATCATCCACTTAAGAAGGTAATGAACAAGTTGGAAGCCACAAGACGATTGATCCAATGGGCCATTAAGCTTAATGAGTTTGATATCAGGTACCTACCAAGAAATCCAATAAAAGCTCAAGCTCTAGCAGATTTCATTGCAGAATTCACTCCAAGTCATGAAGGTTTAGATAGGGTGGAAGAGGTTAAAAATGGGTCATCCATGTGGATGGGTTGTCTACACTATATGTAGGAGGAATAGGAGTTGTGTTATAGTCTCTAGAAGGAGATAAGTTAAAGTATAAGGTTCGTCTACAGTATCCAACAACCAACAATGAAGTTGAGTAAGAAGCCCTTCTTAAGGGGCTAGAATTGGCTAAGTCCTTAGAGGCAGAGTCAATAGTTGTCCAAGGAGACTCTCAGTTGGTTATAGGTTAAGTGAATGGAATGTGTGAAGCTAAAGAAGAATGGATGAAGAAATATCTTATTAAGGTGAGACGCTTTGTTAAGAAATTTAAAGACGCTAGTTTCATTCAAGTCCCAAGGGAAGAAAACTTGGAAACAGATGCCTTAGCCAAGGAAGCATCAGCAGATGGAACGGTGGACAAGTCTGATGAAGTCCAATACATGCCAAGCATAGATACTCTAGAGGTATAGAAGATAGAAGGTGAAGGAAATTGGATGACCCTAATAGTCACCTACCTAAGAGATGGAAGGCTTCTCGAAGAAAGGGACGAGGCCAAAAAGCTAAGGATCAGATCAGCAAAGTACGTCCTTATAGACAAGGTGCTATACAAAAGAGGCTTCTCTCAGCCTTACCTAAGGTGTTTAGCTCCAGACGAAGCAAACTATTTATTGAGAGAAGTCCATTCAGGAGCATGTGGCAACCATTCAGGAGCTAAAGCTTGTCCATAAGGTCGTCTGTGCAGGCTATTACTGGCCAACCATTCAAGAAAATGCTTAGGCTTATGTGAAGGTGTTCGATCAATGTCAGCGATTCAATAACGTCCCCAGACAACTGTCAGAGTACCTTACCCCAATGATGGCCCCATGGCTCTTTGTACAATATGGATTGGATATTTTGGGTCCCTTTCCAATTCGATCCAGGCAGATGAAGTTTTTGATAGTGGGGATTGATTATTTCACTACGTGGGTGGAAGCTGAACCTTTGACAAAAATCACATAACAAAATGTCAAAAACTTTTTCTGGAAGAGCATTGTATGCAGGTTTGGGGTACCTAGAGTACTAGTTTCAGATAATGGATAACAGTTTGATAACACACCCTTTAGAGAATTCTGCAAGTAGCTGGGAATCAAGAATCATTATTCCTCACCCTCCCACCCTCAAGCAAATGGACAAGCCGAAGTAGCAAACCAATCCTTGTTGAAGATTATCAAGACTCGGCTTGAAGGGGCAGAGGGAGTATGGCCAAACGAGCTACCAAGTGTACTAAGGGCTTATAGGACGATTGTAAGAATCCCCACAGGAGAAACTCCTTTCAAGCTAGCCTATGGGAGTGAAGTAGTCATACCAGCGGAAGTGCACATGGCCAACCACAGGGTTATGAGGTATCAGGACGAGGGGAATGAAGAACAACTTAGTCTTAATCTCGATCTTATAGACGAGGTAAGGATGGACACAGAGCAAAGGACACCAAGATATAGGAGTCTTATGGCTAAGTAGTATGATGCAATGGTAAAACCTAGGCATTTCAACATTGGGGACCTCGTCCTTAAAAGGGTCTCCTTGGCAACCAGAAATACAGCCCATGGAAAGCTAGGGCCTAATTGGGAAGGACCTTATAGGGTAATTAATTGCAAAAGGAAGGGGTCATACTACTTAGAAGCCCTAGATGGACGGAAGCTAGGACACCCTTGGAACGTTGAGCATTTGAGAAGATACTATCAATGAAGGGTCAGCCTGGACGGGCATCATGGATGAAGTTGAAGTTATGTGTTGTTTTCCTCATATTTGCTTATGTTTATTACTACTACGGCATGTTTTTAAATATTTTAATTACCTAAAAGTGTATTAGTTTCTGACTTTTGCGCTATCTATGGACGAATTTGTGATGGATGAAGTCATGTACTTAGTCTATTTGTTTGTATATAAGTATATTTCATTCCCTAAGGCACTAGCTTCTAAGCATGAGCCATGCTTATGGATGACATTTATGTTATGTATATACAGTTTGGATTCCCAATGTATATGATGTTGTGTGAATTTTTAATTCTCATGTTATCTTCATTCAAACTATTCCATAAGATGGCTAAAGGCCTAAGACAAGTAAAATCTCTAGACACAGGGATGTAACGTCTATAAGCTTTCCTTAGAATAATAATGAAGCAAAGAAAAACAACCAAGGTATATTCATCTAAGCATTGGACGAGGTAAAACCTAAGGCAGATTCGTCTAATTAATGGACGAGGAAAGATGTGCACGTAAAAATATTTCAAAGTCCACGAATGAATTTAACCAGCCAAACAGTCCAATCTTTGGATGAGTAAATGCTGGAAACATCTTGACCAAAAGATGAAAAAAGGATTATCCAACTTATGGACGAAAAATAATGCAGGCTATAAGTCAAATATATGGACGAATAAAGCTAGCAAAAGGAACACCATTCATAGACGAGTTATACTTGTGAAATTTACAGAATGGTAGAAGTGTTGAACATAAAAATTTTATTCTAACATGAACGAGCTAAATGCCTTCATGAGTGGATGGACCACACTTAAAAACCATAGAAATAATATGAACGATGTAAACAAAATTTGTTCATAAAGCATACAGCATGTTCAACACCAAATGAGAAATAAAAGCAAACATTCATTCATAAAATTAAAGGGTAGATGACCACCGTCTAAAAACCCTTGAGTTATGTAAAGCCAATGAAGGCAATTATATTTTTTCCTCCTCCATAAACTTAGACGAGGGAATTGTATTTAAATAATTTTGAAATAAAGCCCAAAACAAGGGGCATCCTCAACAAACAAAAATAAATAAATTATCTAAAAAAGAAATGAATTACTGGGATAAACCACTGGGAGCATCACCCTCAGACTTTGGGTTGTCCTTGTTGGCAGTAGAGGCGTCCTGAGCAGGCTTTGATGAGGTGTTGTCTACAATATTGACATCCTCAGAGCTCGTTGGAAGTGGAGAACTCTCAGTGGCAGTGGGAATCTTGAAGGAGTCAAAATCCATCTCAGAATAAGTCTCCTTGGCTTCAGCATGGAAGTCCTCATAGCCAGCAGCATAGTAGCGGTCTAGGCGAGTTGTAAAGTCATCTGACTTCATCAAGGCTACAATGGCTTCCTCCTTAGCCTTCTTCAGAGACGAGTTAAGCTCTCGGACTTTCACCTCAAGATGACCTATACGAGACTTCTTCTTAACACAATCTGCCTTGAGCTCTTCCACCTTGTTCTTTAGTTTTGTCTCAACCGCCATAAGATGAGTAACCTCCTCCGTCTGCCTGATTACCTCCCCCTTCTTCAAGAGGATCTCGCTAGAAAACTCCTTATTCTTCTCCTTAGCAGCCTTGGCTTTAGTACAAAGCTCCTTGGCTTGGGAGGATGCAGTGTAAAACTTTGATATGGCCTGAAAAGTGGTTAGACAAAGGAGAGTTAGAAATTTTCTCTGAATTTCTTAGGAAAGGAACTAGAAATGATGAAAAGCTACTTACCTTAAAAAGGTCATGGATGACAAAATGTTCAAAGTCCTTTACTGACATGTTGTAACGAGAGTTCACCTCATTTTCAATGACGAGTCCTTTGGACGACCTCCAGGCATAACCCTCGTCCAACACCGAGTTAGGAGGATGCTTGGCTGGTTCTGAAGGATGAGTCCTATGTGGAGCTTTGGCTAAAGGAGGAGGTAGGTTTTCAGGCTAAACGAGTGGAGCGGTCTGGATGGGCATCACGTTCACTGCTGGGTTGTCCAGGTCTACCATCGGGGGAGTAAACTTTGGAAACTTGGGAGGAGGAGTCTTGTGAGACTTTTGCTTCTTGGAGCCTTGACGACTTGGAAGGTCACCAAGGTCTACTGAGCTAGTTATGTCATTCCTCTTCCCCGCCTGGACGATAGGCTTCTAGACGGAAGGAGTAGTATCGTTCTGAACTTGGATGTCCTTATTGCCATAGGTAATGACCTTCTTTTTGTTCTCCTTCATGGTAGCCAACCCTATGACAAAGAAAACAAAATTAGTTAAAAGAGAGAGAGAGAGAGAGAGAGAGAGAGAGAGAGAGAGAGGATGGACGATACTTACTTCGACGAGTAGTCTCCTCGTGTTCAAGGTTCCCTGCATGGCTCAGGACCAAGCCCCCAAGCAGCTAGACAACTGAAAGTCACAAGATTGTGGAAGGATCTCTAACGGAAGGCACGGACTTAGTCAATACGGTCCAAATAGAATTTGTCCAAATGTGGACGGTCAACAGCTGTACCAACACAAAAGTAAGGTTAGGCGAGTGAAAATATTTAGAAAAAATAAAATAAAAAATGGAAGGAAGACATACCCTCGAGATGGAGATCACCTAGGGGCTAGTAAAAGGAAGAAAGCGGCACTATTCACCTCAACTGGGTCCCCAGCCCAATTTCTAGAAATAATAAAAAATTCTTTCTTCCAAAGCCTATCAGAAGAACTACGACCCTTAATCAAACTAAATTGGGGACCCTTGGATGAGAACTGGTAAAAGCTAGTAGATTGTTTAATCTCTGAGGGCTTATAGCAATAAAGGAACTCGTCCACTATGATTGGACGGTTCCCTTCAAGGTCCTCACACCATAAAACCTGCATGGCTACTATCGTCCTCCATTCATTAGGATTGAGTTGGTTCGGTCCAATACCTAACCTACGGAGAAGACCTCTACAAAAAGAATTTAAAGGCAACCTAAGACCTGCTAGGAGATAGGAGGTATAAACACCAAGACCATAAGAAGGAGAACAACACCATTCCTCTCCTTCTGGTAGGCGAGGTCTAAATTCACTAAGAATCTAGTATCTAGCTACAAGGGTCTTTAACCTACTCGCGTCCAGAGTAGATGCTACCTCGGGAACACAACTTTAAAATTATATGTTCTTCCTCCTCTTCATCTTGAGGAGGACTAGGTGATCTTCTGGATGAGCTGGCCCTTGTTCCAAAAGCCATCCTACGTTGCATTTCTTGGAATTCCTCTAAAGAGAAACTAGGAACCCTAGACGAATAATGCTCGTCTGAGGAATTACTATCACTACTATTGCTGGTACTAACCTCACCACTCTCGTAACTACTACCACTGCTTCCACGGGACACGTCTTGGTACTCATCTAACTCTCTTTCTAGACTACTACTAGACGCAGACATAATTGGAAGAAAGAACAAAGACGAAAGCCTAAGGAAGAGGGGAAGGAAGTACCTGACGAAACTAGAAGATGAATGTTAGGATATATTTGTTTCATGTTAGGAACATATGTCATCATGTATTGGCTAATCCTTTGACAAAACGCACTTTACTTGTAATTGGGTAGATCTAGAATGTATTTAATTCTTCAAGGAACAAGGTTTCAAGTTCACGAGTTAAAGCCATGCAAATCTATCCAAGAAACAAGTGAAGGAGTGCTGGTTTTTAAAGCTCGATAGCTAGTACCTATCGAGGTTTAAAAGCTGTTTATGCCCAATGCTTGATAGCTGCTCAATAGATAAGGTATCTATTGAGATTTATGAAAAATAGATTTTCAGCTCTAATTTTCATTCGATTCTGTGAATAGATGTTTGGGTTTTCTTTTCTCACAACCCTAAACATATATAAGGATTGTTTTAAGGGTTGTCACAACTGATGCACATCAATGCAAAAGTTCTTCATAAGCATATTGTGAACTGGAGACATATGTCCTAGTTCATCTTTCTCTTGAAGAAGCTACTGTGTTTGTACACCGTAGGGTTTTGTGACCATGGAGCTTCGTCATCTTCATTGTGTGATGAACTAAAGAACTTTGTAGTCAACATCCTTCTCAAGTTGGTGATTAAGTCGTGTATTGGGATCTGCACATCTATTGGTTAGTCACGTACTAGGAGTCGTGCATTAAAAGGAGAGATTGTCACTACAGAACAAGTCAAATTGGGTATTGGAGTAAAGGTTCAACTGTAGGTTGGTATAAGGTACTGGGATTCCTTTACTTGTAACCGCTTGTTGTGATAATAGTGAATTCTCGGGAGTGATGACCTTAAAATCATCTGGTGAGGTTTTTGCCTTGGAGTTTTTCCCTATTCGAAAACAAATCACCGTGTCAACTTTAATTTCTGCTGCATTTTATTTAGTTGGTGATTTGTTTATGCTACCACGTGTATTGGATGTTAATTTGATTAATTAATAAACTTGGCTAATTAATTAATTAATTCATCACAAGGGGTTAATATATTCTTGGCCTATCAATGAGGATTAGACGAGGCTCTTGGACGAGATGGCAGAAAAGAAATTATGAGAAAAGTGAAGGGTAAGAGAGAGAATGCACATATTTATAGGGCCCAAGGATTAGGTCAACAAAACGACGTGGACCAAATAGAGAATGACACGTTGCATTTTCTCAAAAAGTTGAGTCGATGCGACAAGTCAACTAATGAGATTATGACACGTGGCACGATCTAAAACAATAAAATTCAACCAAAAGTAATGACGACACGTGGCATGATATTTAACCATTAAGGTATTGACATGTGTCATAAGTCAATAGTGAATGCTTCAATGTTCTGGACGACCCTTGGACAAAGGGGCCAACTAATAGTGAACTAAAAAAATCTGACCATCTCCAATTTGTCCATTGTGTCGTCCAGAGGCCTGAAATATTAACCTAGCGTAAGAAGGTCATCCACACTCGGGAGGTCGTTTGTGGGTATGAAGGGCGTCCATCAGGGAAGCACTTGACAGATGACCCCTCGACACTTAGAGATTTTCAGAATAAGTTTATATTTAAAAACTTATAATCTAGACCACATTCTACTATTCTGAATTATTAGCGAAATCATCATTCATCGCTATAACTTCCTGCTAAGTACTTAACTTCCAATGACAGTTGCAGAGGATAAGATTGAACATTTCTAACTTCTATAGCAGTTTTGGAAGTTAAGTTTGAACCATCTAACTTCCACAAATATTGGGGAAGTTACTAGACAAGTAACCACTCCAAAGCTTATTGTATAAGGACTCATCCACATCAAATAAAAGTATGTTTTCACTACTCCTGAAAAATTGGAATTCTTGAGTTCTAGAGAAAAACTAACTTAAGCATCGCAGGGTTCTTGGTCGGTTCACCTTGGTCTCCTTTGATCTTGCGTCTTTTTCTTTTCAGGCCTCCTAAGCAATCACTAGCCCATTGAAGCCCGAAGCATTCAATCTACTGATTTTCTATGTATCATCATAGATCAAAGCATAAAACATGGCTTAAGACACACAAGCAAAGAGGTTTAAGCTAGAACACAAATAAAGCAAGAAACATGCTAAGAAAACCGTAATTAATATTATTCAAGCAAAAATAGCAAGTTAAATGTTAGAAAAAGATTTAGAAGGTTAGGGGTGTGGATGATAGCTTAAAAAGCTACATCCACACCCTTAAACCCCAAACCCAAAGTGCAGAACCAAAGGAAAGGAAGATTGGGTATAGGAACAATAACTTATGCTTTTGGTGAGGAGAGAAGAATCAAGAAGCTTTGATGTGTTTTTTTTTTTGGTGTTCTTTGTGTGCTTTTGGGCATTTGGAAGGGAGAAAAATGTGTGAAGAAGCTTGCCAGAGAGCAGAAAATAAAAAAAGTGGTCTTTCCCTAGTCTGAGGGGTGCCTAGGGCTATTTATAGCCCCGGCACGAACTTCGAGGTGGGGGCCCTTCAAGGGCCACAGCCTCAACTTCCTATGATCAGGTTAATCTTGACACTTTTGGAAAGGTCTTGACTACCTGCTTCTGAAAAGGTATGGAACTTGAAAATCCAACGGTTGGATCAAAAGTTATGGCTTTCGGAAGTTTATGGTCCATGGATCGTTGCGCAATCCTGGTTTTCGTGATATTTCAGCCGTTCTAGCTTCGATTTTGACCCATGAACAGTCTTTGGATTGAGAATTTGAAAATATTTGTAGTGGCGTTGGTTTCAACCCGTTTTGACAGCCGGATCAAAATTAGAGTATTAGGCTCACTCGGGATCAACTTTAGGTCAAACATAGTCAAACTTTTTCAAAGTTGTTAAAAAATCTCCTAGAAGCTCGGGAGACACGGTGGATGTGGTTGGTGGAGGTTTTTTTTTTTTTTTTTTGCTGTGGTTTGTGGATGTGGTTGGTGGAGGCGACAATGGGTTGCTGTTGGTTGTGGCATAGGTGGTCATTTTGTGGTGGTTGTGGTATGGGTGGTGGGTTGAGAGAGAGAGAGAGAGAGAGAGAGAGAGAGAATAAAAAAAAATAAAGAATGAATATTTAAATGAAGTGGTAAAAAAAATATAAGTTTTGATGTGGGATATATTGTAAAGTGATGTGTTAAATATTATAAAGTTGATTTTTTAGATGTTAAATGTTAAAATTTTTAAAACCCTTGATATGAATGCTCTAAGAGGGTGGCACAAACTTTGAATATGTTAAAAGAAGCTCTCTCTCTCTCTCTATCTCTGTCTTTGTCTCTGTCTTTGTCTCTTTTTTTGGGCCTAGTTACTTTATTACCAATCAGCTACACTCCAACAACATCAAGCCACAAGCAAAATGGTTATTCACTTATTCTAGGCATTTAGTATCACTTTCTATAAACAATTTTATATGATAGATTATGAATGGTTGTTTATTACATTCACATGGACTTTGTAGGGTTGAATTTAATCAACCATGTGTTGGCTTTATTCTGTTCCAAATTTGCTTGTAATTTAGCAATTAGATACCTTGTATTTAGGTGGGATTTATGTAAGAGTTGTGTGTGAGAAAGTGTGAAGAAAAACTCAAGATGTGTGCAAGTCAAAAGAGTCTCACGACTGGCAAGTCGCTAGAATGACACACATGTGAAGCATGTAAGGGGAGATTAGGGTCACGACAGCTAGAGCGCTACAGGACAAAACTTCCAATCTATCCAGGCAGTTAGCTCACGACTTGTTCCAATTGCGAGGTTGAGTCGCCAGAATGCGCTGTTTGGAAGAAACTTATTTTTTTTCATTCCTCATACACACCACTATAAATACCTTTACACCCACGAAATGTAGAAAGCTTCTATAGAGAATTTTGAGAGAGAAACCCTAGAGAAAAACAAGATTGACTCATCCACAATTTTCATCATTTGATTCTTCAAATTCCTCTACTCTCACCCTCTCCATTGACATATCATTGAGAGGTATATTTAGCCAAATCCTATCTCACCATACCCATGTCAGTGGGGAGGTATTTTGGTGCTTAGGAAGTAGTTCAGAAAGGACCAATTCATTTGGTTGATGCAATGGACGATTGCAGGATCCGGTAAGCTAGAGAAGACAAGGTTTGGTGTAACCCTGTTGGAGCAAGAAGCTTGGAGGGCTTAGGTGCACTAGGTAGATCAGGCTTGGAGGGTCTTCTGCTATTCATGTATCCCAACTTTATTCTCTAGTGGATTATTGAATGCTTAGAGGGCGGCGGAGAGGTTTTTCACTATGTACTTCGGTTTCCTCTTTGATAACACATCGCCGTGTCATCTTTGTATTTGCATCTCTCTTCCTTTACTCTTTACATTTTGATTACTATTGTGATTGTATTTAATTATGGTTTAGAGTGTGTTAACAATTTGGATATAGCTTATATTTCATATTCCGCACATATATTGTTTGATTATAAGCTTGTGTTGGTATTTTTGTATTTGGGGGTCTAAACGTTCATAGGTGTTTTATACACTATTTGAACTTTCACACTTACCTTTTTTTTCTTCGTCACTCACACTTTTTCATATAGACAATTTTTGCAAAAATATTTCTTTTCTTTTAATCTTCATGTTACTAGAATTTTTTATATTTGTTCAAAAAAATCTTGAGAAAAAATCTTGATGTGCCACGTGAGATATGTCAAGGCAGATGACATCAAAGTATTACAAATAAAATATAATATATAAAGCACCAAAAATTGAGTATGGTTGAACAAAAACAAATTTTTTATACCAAAAAAAGAAATGCATGGAAACTAAAATATGGAAACCAAAATCTTCCGGTCTCTAGTCATAAAAAATTTTACGTTTATTTTATATATTTTGTAAAGAGAAATGAGTTTAGATTCAGTCTACGTTCAATATGTATTGAGCATATCAATCAATACTCATGATGCTCAAGAGAGGTGCTACCTCCACAACATTTTCACAACAAATCATAGGTGGTTAGTTGTTACTGGTTTTAATTTGAATCTACCATTAAAATTACTTTTCTACCCTATTGGACTTGAAACAGGCCTTGATACTCCTCCTATTTTTTTTCTTATTTGATTTGATTTTATTTTATTTTACTGCCTCATAGCAAGCCTAATTCTCAACCAAATAATTAATGCTTTTTTTGGATAGGAAAAATACTTGTATAGAGATGATGAGTGGCATTTTTTTTTGGTATAATTTGATAATTACAACAAAAAAAGAGGAGGATTCGAGCCCAAATATTTCTTGATTTACTTATAAAAGAGAGGAAATAATACCAACACTACAAAAAACGTGGTTATAGCTGATCTATAGCCGCGTTCAAAAAACGCAGCTATAGGTCCAGCCGAATAATTTGTTTTTTTGGGGGGACCTATAGCAGCGTTTTAAAACACGGCTATAGGTAACACCAAAAAAAAAAGGATGGCATTAAATTTGTAGCCGAATAGTTTTTTTTATTAAAGGTAAACCTATAGCCGTGTTTTTAAAAACACGGCTATAGGTGACACAAAATACAAAAAAGGGATGGCCTAAGATATTTAGCCGAATAAAATATTATTTTTTTTAAAGGAGGACCTATAGCTGCGTTTTTAAAAATGCGGCCATAGGTCTACCTTTAAAAAAAAAAAAAGGATGACCTGAACCCCCACCTATCCATTTGCTCCTTACCACTCAATTTAAAATATCTCTTATCTCTCTTTGGCCGGCCACACAGTGTTTTTTCTTCTTTTCTTTTCTTTTTCTCTCAATACAACCATTCTTTTCTTTTTCTCTTAACACAACACAGCGCATTCTTTTCATTTTTCTGGCAAGGATGACCGGAAAACTTCATAGGAAAAGCTAAGGCTCACTCATCTCTACTATTTGAGGTAAAAAATTTCTAATCTTTTTATGGGTATTATACTTTTGCTAGAGGTTACTTTTTTTATTTAAGCTTTATGAGCATTGGGAGTAATATTTGTGTTTATATGTATGGGTTTTACATTGGTGGAACTATTTGATTTTGAATTTTTTGGATATGTGCTTGAATTTGTGCTATTGTGTTGCTGATATTGTGCTTATGTTTAAATGGGTATGTGTTCTTGAGCTTGTTCTTTTGTGTTTCTAAGCTTGTGCTTTTGTGTTCCTTGAATGGAATTAGTGTTAGATTTGGGTTGGTATTGTTGAATGAGAGGAGATTCATGGGTTTGTGTTATTATATTTTAGAGCACGTTGTGTTTGTATTATGAGTATATTGTGTTTGATTTTGAATTTTCTGGGTGTGTTTGTAATGTGAGTATGTTTTGTTTGATTTAAAATTATATGAGTTTGTGTTTGATTTTGAATTTTTTGGGTTTCTGTTTAATTTTTGAATTTTTTGGGGAAAAAAAAAACCCAGAATTTTTTTTTTTGTTTTTAAAAAAAAAACCTACAGCTGTGTTTAAAAAATGCAGCTGTAGGAGGCTTTAGCTGCGTTTTTGAAACGCAACCAAAACTGTACCTATAGCCGTGTTTTAAATGCTGCTTAAAGTGGGTCTATAGCTGCGTTTTTAACAAAACACAGCTATAGGACTCAGCCTATAAAGGGGTGAAAAACGCAGCTATAGACCCTCGCAGAGGGCTATTGTCTCGCAGGATAGGCCGTGTTTCCAAACGCAACTATGGAAAACATGGCTATAGCCTATAGCTGCATTTTTAGTGTCTATAGTTGCGTTTTCCAAACGTGGCTATAGCCCTCTTTTTTGTAGTGTAAGGAACTATAAGACTGACCATTTTCATGTTAATTGTCTTTTTAATTTTTTTTTAATAGGAGCCCAGGAGGGCCATTTGGCCATGGCACATAAACTTTCTGAAATTCTATAAATTTTTCTTTACATTCAACGGCCTTTTTTTTTCAGTAAAAAATGCGGATGGCCCCAAAACATGTATCTATTACATATACAACACTTTAATTTTATAATTATGTATAAATCTTTCCTTTAATTTGGCCCTTCAATTTCATAATTTTTTTTTATCTGCCCTTGCCTGAAGTGAGATCAAAACACACATGAACCCCTAAACGAAAACAGGAAAGAATTCCCTTCAATTAAATCCTTTAATTCTACTATTTTAGTTATGTAGATACCATATTTTTTTCTGCCCTCAATTTGTATGTCGGACCCCGAAAATTTCAAAAATATTAACTTTCTTCGATGGCCCCACGGAAACACCTAGCTTGAAGTGGCGCAACCTATTTAAGCATTGAAGCACTTAAAGTGTCATTTCAGGTCAAATTGACCAAAATGCCCCTAGTCAACCTTGGGTTGACCGAAACTCAAAGTTGATCAAAATCATCCCAAAACAACATCTTTCTTGTTTCTATGGTTTTCATTAACTTTGACCAAGTTTAACCTATGGTTGACTCCCAAGGTCCTAAAAACCCTAATTTTGATCCAACTGTCTGAATAGATTAGGGCTAGCATCATTGCAAAGATTATTGAATTCATTTTCCAATGACTATTCATGGATCGAAATCGGAATTAAAATGATTGAGATATCCTGAAAACCATGCAAAACACGTTAGCTTGCTTCCTGATGCCATAACCTTTGATCTGACCATTGGAATATAAATATCTTTAGTGTTCTAGAAACTAGACATCTATATATTTCTAGGGATACCAAGATTAGCTCAATCAAAATATGGGAAGACCTTTAAATATGCATCCAAAGTTGAACAAGGGAAGAAGCCGAGATTGCTGATGTTAGCATTAGACTTAACAGCCACTAAGTTGCCACCGGAAGCCGAATAGCCACTATATGTCTTTAAATACCCCCATACCCCTCTCAGATTAAAAAAAAAACAAAAAGAATTTCAGGTATTTTGGAGCACTTTTCTAGGCAGTTCTCCCTTTTTTTTTTCTCTAAATTATCTCCCAAACACATCCAAAAATCTTTGATTTGAGGTTTTTGCACTCTTTTTCTTCTTCTTGGTCTTAGGACCTTGGATTTGAGGTTTTTAAGGGTGTAGATGTAGCTTTTTAGCTACTATCTAGACCCTTTACTTTATCTTGCTTTATAATAACATGTTTGATTGCTTTCCTTAGTATATCTCTTGCTTTATCTTACTTCCTAGCATGTTATATGGCTTTCCTAACACGTCTTCTTACTTTTTGCCACATTTTATCGATTTGATGATGTTGGCCTAGCCTTCTTGGGCTAAGATATGTCTTAATACTTTGTTTGTGCTTAGATCCCTATGCCTAGGTGCTTTTTTCCATGTCAATGTTTAGATCTATATGTTTAAGTGTTCCTTGCCGTGCTTATGCTTAGATCTATATGTTGGTGTGCTCCTTGCCAAGTTTATGTATCTAAATCTACATGTTGGTTGCTATGCCATATGCTTCTATAGCCTTTTCTGTCTCTTTTTATATCTCTTGCTTGTGTTTTGGCCCTTTAAGTAGGGTGTAGATCTAGATCTTGTAGTCTAGGCCTACATCCATACATTTTTTCCTATATCAAAAGGTTTGGATAATTTCTGTTAAGGACATATTTTATTTAATTGGCTAACCTTTTGACAAAATGCACTTTACTAGTAATTAGGTAGATCTAGGATGGGTTTAGTACTTCAAGAAACAAGAGTTCAAGTCAAGTATTAAAGCCATGAAGATTGGAGAAAGAAACAAGTAAAGAAAAACTATTCATTAAAGCTTGACAGATACCTAGATAGAAACAATATCTATCGAGATTTAAGAACGAAGCTTAACAGAAGCTGAATTTGTTGAGATCTACGAAATCAGAATTTTCAGATCTAATTTTTTGCACTAGCTGACATGTATGGGTAGGGTTTTTTTTCTCACAACCCTAGACATATATAAGGCTTATTTTAAAGGTCATTATACATGGAGAACACATGCAGACTGTGACCTAGTGCCTTATTCTCTCTACAAGAAGTTGCTGCGTCTTTTGTACCTTAGGGTTTTGTAACCAAGTACTTCTTGATCTTCATTATTGATGAAGTGAAGAACTTTGCAGCCAACAATATCTTCAAGTTGCTAGAGTTAGTCATATACTGGGAGAAGGTTTCTGCTGTAAGTTCATCTATGGGGATTGTAGAGTCTAGGGACAAAGCTTTTGTACTAGATCTGAAACTTCTCTTTACTATAATGAATTGCTTTTCAGGAAGGTTTCCCCCTAGGTTGTTTACTGTGAAACTAGTTTGATTAATTGGTTTTCTTGGGTCATCATATCTTGTCTTATTTACTATTCCGCTATGCATGATATTGATGTTTGTTTGTTTTAACAAGGTTTATTCATAATAAATCTAATTAACAACTTGGGTTTAAAATTTGTTAATTCTATCAATTGGGGTCTAAATTTCCCAACAATTTCCATTATGCATGTGTATGCTTGCTTGCTTCTATGGTATAATTCCATGTTTGGCTGCCTAGATCTAGGTTTTACTATGCTTGGTGCCCTTCGTGGGCCTGTGCTTGTTGGTTTTTGGGGCCATTTACTTGTGTGTGGTTGCATCTGTCCTATTTGTGGCTTGTTTGGCTGCAACCACTTGTTAGAAAACATCCTCATGACGTCAGTTTCCTTGATGCATACCCTTTCTCCGCTCTGTGCGACATTTTGCTTGCCTTGCTTGATTTAAGCCACCCGTTTGGCTTTCCTTGCTTCTTTGCATTTTTGCATGCTTGCCTACATGTTCATGCATGAGTCCTTGCTTTCTTGTGTCATCAAGCTTAATTCCTACTATCTCGCGTGAGTTCACACCTATCTTTGATACATAAAACCCAGAGTCCCTTTTAGGAATTTTGTTTGATAGCACATGTGTCGTCCATACTCCAATCTCATGGAACTATGGACACCCGATCCAATCCTACATTTGTCCTCCTAGGACACTCCTTTTTGCTTGATAACATGTTTGTTTGCCCCTTCGTGTGCTTAACATGTTTGTTGGCCCCTGTTTGGCCCTCTTTACTAGCGTGTCTCTTTGCATGCTCCCTTTACCTCTTTGTTATCCCCTTTGCTTTTCTGCTGGCTTCTTTCTTTGTTTATTGCATGTACATGCTTGGAGCAAGGACACTTGGAGAGAGGGTGCAACTTCCTAGGCGTGAATAACAAGGGTAAGGATGCAAGCAAGAAGATGCAAACCCAAAAAGGACAATGTTCAGTAGATTTAGAGGCCTAGCCTCCTTGAGTGGTTTTCTCTCTCCCTCTCTCTTAGCCTTTCCCTAGAATCATGTATACTTTATCTTTTCCTACATTTTGGTTGGGTTGTGTTCCCTAGGTATGGTAATGTCTGTTTTACATTTCCTGTACCTTGCTGGGCCATACCTTTGGAACATTGGCAATGTTTGCTTTACTTTCCTACTCTGTGTGATAGCATTGTGCATGACGTATGTGTGTGTGTGTGTGTGTGTGTGTGTGTGTATATATATGCCTATATGTGGGTGATCGTGCACTTTTTATGATGGAATCCCGTGGCTATGTGAGCAACCCTCTCTAGTCATAAGCACTCTTGATCTTGAAGTCTAGGTATGTGCCCAAGGCAACTGCTGTAAGTGCATGCTCATGCTATATTGTGTACACGATTATCATGGTGTGATTGTCTTGATCTGTGTCACGTGAGTGACATCGGTTTCCTCGTGTATGCGACATGCATTAATATTCTTGATTCTTTGAAGGGCTCTGGCTCGTCCTAGCATGTGTATGTTGGCACGTGCCGTATAAACAGGCGTGAAACCCTGCCAGCGCACCACAACACACCAAATGAGAAACTCTGCAGGAGTGTTGTCGTGCAAATAGGGCACCTCCATTGCTGCATTCTCACAACGAAAGCTTGATAAGAATAGCATTTTGTGTGCTATGACACACTTAAGGCAAAGTGCTATCAGATTTCCACCATGAGAATAAGGCGAAATGCTGCCAAATTTTCATCGTGGAAATTTGGCGCCAATCCCAAACACACTAGGGAAGCATTGATCAAGACCACAGCTTTTCCGAAATCAAACCTCAAAGCCCAATTCATTTAAAGCCCTGAAAGCTAATGCAATAGCTCATTTTTAATTGTCAATGTCCTTAAATTAAGACTTTACCAAAACAAAGGATTATCTATTTACAGGTGTTGTGGGGTGCCTAACACCTTCCCCACACGTATCCAGACTTTTGAACTAAAGAATCAAGAATTTTTACCCATCCATATTTTAGATTTGGAAAATTGTCATTTTTCTTAGCCAAGGATTGGTAATAAAATCAAATAGAGTCAGGTGACCAATCACACCTTAGAAAAAACCCAATGATTGGTGGCGACTTCACTTACCTTTGGTAACTCCATTAAAATTGACTCATTTTCCAATCACACACTAGAGGTCTACCCTTCTTCATAGCACACAAGCTCCTGAGCCTACACGCACAGGCGCGCGTGAGTGTCACCGCGATGGGTGGTTGAACTGCCGTAAGGCATTGACAGACTAACGATTCCACTGGGGACACTTAGATAGTTTAGCCTTTAGAGCTTTTGATAAAATTATAATCTTTGGACATTGGCTTTCAAAAATGTTGAAATTGCCATTAGCCTTCGGGGTTTCTTTTTGAAAAATGCTTACTATATCCTTAGTAAACTATTTTCAAAAATTTTAAAAAAAAATTCCAAAAATGTTTTCAAGTGGTTTTGCAAAAATCGACTTTGAGGTATTTTTGTATGTGTGAAACTTTCCTTAGCATGCTTTACAACTTTCCTTCACATGTGCAAACTTAGGGTAGTACATTTATTTTCTGCTACACTTTTACCAGTTCATACATTTGTTGCGCTTGGAAAGTCTTTCCCTATTCATTTCAAAATGCATGACATTACCCTTCATATTGGGTTAAATCTAGACTTAACGTTGAAGGCAAATGTTGAATGTGTATACCTTAGAAAAATACTAGATGTTGACATGTAGGTACTTCTAGGTCCATGGGTGGACAGGAGTGGCTAAAAAGTCCCCCATTGATCTGCTTTATCACACAGCTTCTATGAAGAGAAGGATTTGATGATCGAAGTTCCTCCTAAGAATAGGACCAACTTACCAGTTAAGTTGTGTCTTATAGTTGGCCTAGAAACCTGCTTAAGGGTCCAAGAAAATATTCGAAAATGATAGGTGCATTTTAAATCGATAAGAACCCAAGCTAACTTCGTGTTTGTTTTTTGTTTCCACATTGTTAAATTTTCAAATGTACCCCATTTCTTTTCCATCCTATTCTATTCCTTTCTAGGATTATAAAGAGAAACGATTTCTTAAAGGAAACAGTCCATGTTATTGTCACATCATGATTCTATCATAACTAGGTCTCATGCTAAAGAGATGTCTACTCATGGTCCTTCCCCCATCGAGGAAAACACTCATGAGATCGCTCTTTTGAAGGAGTAGATGGTAGAAATGATGTGCATGATGCAACAACTAGTTGTAGGAGGAGGTCAAGATTAGGAGTAAGAAAATAGTCGATCCCAAGGCTCTGAGTTTTATGATAGAACAACAAGTGAAAAAGGCAACCAACCGCAAAGGAAAAGAAGCTGATATTCACATGATTGACAAAATGCTTGATGGACTAAGTGGTGTTACTTCTACTTAACAGCCCTAACTACCCAGCCTTATTAACAACAGGTTCAGCCAGCCTAGGCACCTCACGAAAAGTTTTTCCATTACCCATGCCAAATACAGAGCTTTATGCCTATTTGTTGGAGAAGAAGCTAGTGTCTCCGCTGTTTGTGAAACCTAGAGATGGTCCTCTTCCACCCAGTTTTGATTCATCTAAGAAATGTGAGCACCATTAGAAATGTGAGAACCATTTCGGGGCTGAAGGGCATGTTGGTTAAAAACATGTTTGTATCGCATACAAAACATACGCAGCAGAAAAATAATGGATCTACTTCATTCATAATTGATAACATGCACTATGTAAGTTTCAGAATTTAAGAATAAGAAAGTGTACCTTGGTGTGGTGAATTTTAAAAACAAAGATTAGAAGCACTTGGGAACACTTTTAATCTTCACTCCAATTCCACTAACGCCCAAGAAGTGTGGTCTCTCAATCAGTTATATGTGTTAGTTCAAAGAGAATGTCAAAGTGTCTAACACTCACATACTCCCCATTTCACAACGATGTCACTTCCGAAAATTCTGTATGTTTCTCTCCTTCTAACCGATTATCTAACTAGGCTAGCCTTTTGGGCCTTTCCAATTGGGCTTTAATGTGTGGCTTGGAGTGGGACCAAAAGGGACCAATAAGACACTAGCTCCAATGGGCCTTGGGCTTTTTTGTCAACCCTTGACAAGTCCAAAGTTACCATTAACTATATTTAATACCACTATATAAACATAGTTGCACTCTAGGCCTTATTTATAAATTATATCCCAAGACGTTATTGTACATGCAACCCCTTCATAAAATATTTGTAGTAATACAAAGTCATGAATATAGACTGCCACTTTGTAGATTACTACATCTTAATTCCATGAGTACCTGATTTAATCTTTTAAGTTATTCATCATATATTTATGAAATCCAATTTCATAAATATATACTTTAGTAATTCCTTACTAAAGTGGTTAAGCCTAATCTATATAATAACTAATAGCCGAAAAATTTGACTTTTTGTTGACCGCGCCTCATTACAGCACGTGGTTACATAAATTGCAACCACATTTACATTTTAAGACACCGAACAATTATGCCTTTTTAATATGTCTATTCACAATTACATATGTTCTGAACCGGTGCCAATTGGCCTATAAATAGATATCCCTCATTTGATTTAAAAAAAATTAGTTTTTTCATTCATTCATAAGAGTTTTCAAAGATTGTAGTACTTCTTCGTGTTGTTCATAATTTTATCTTAATCAGTTTTATATCAACATTGTGCCTTCACCAAATGTTTAAATTTTCCACATTAACATTTTTTAATTATATTTTTTAATTTGATTTAATTATTTCGGTTTTATTACCTTGCCTTCCCTACCTAATATGACTCATTCTCTTAACTATTCCACAGAAGAAGAAGAAAAAAAAAAGAAAAAAAAAGAAAAAGAAAAAGAGCAAAAGAGAGAGAGAAGATGACGAATATGTCATCATCTGGAGAAATGGTGTACGTGGAGCACACAAAGGACATCAATGGCTTCCCTAAGGTCATTCTCTGCGAGGTTCATGGTTGCTACGCTGAGGTACGTTACGATCTTCGCTGTTTTCTCTTTAAATCTTTCGCTCTGATTGTTTATTACTGTTAAATCTATCAATGTGTCATGAATCTTCATTTATTTAATGATCTTCGATGAACATTCACCTAAATTTTGCAAATTGTGAACCGAAATTTGGTTGATTAATGCAATGGTCCACAGTCACATAGATGAGAAAACTTGGCTAATCTTGAAGCGAATTTTGAAATGAAGAGGATTTTTTTTTTGACACTTTGCTCTCTGTGTTCTGCAAGAAAATGAAGAGATTGGGAAGTAATTGATGTTATCTTGGTTCTTGGATTATATTTTGACTAATTGAAACCAAAATCCTAAACCTTTATCTTTTATAACTTTGTTTTGTGTGTAATGCTATCAAATCTTTCTTTGTTTTGTATGTATAACGTTAATTCACATAGATGAGAAAACTTGGCTAATCTTGAAATGAAGTTTGATATGAAAAGGTTTTTATTTTTTCTTTGGACAGTTTGCTCTCTGTGTTCTGCAATAAATGAAGAGATTAGGATGTAATTGATGTTATCTTGGTTCTTGGATTATATTTTGACTAATTGAAACCAAAATCCTAAACCTTTATTTTTAAGAACTTTGTTTTGTGTGTGTAATGCTGCCAAATCTTTCTTTGTTTTGTATGTGTAATGTTTTTATGTACATATATAGTTTCCTTGCCACTGTCAGATTCAAAGATCTGCAACTGAAGCCAACCTTCTTTGAAGAGCAAAATCCAAACCCCAGGTAAGAATTCTGATTCGCTTTCAATTGAAAACCTACCTACCCTGTTATTATTTACATTTGGTGTTTTGGGTTGCTATGGCTGAATGGTTGCCCTTTAGTTCGCCGGCCTTAAAAGTGTTTTCCAAAAAAAAAAAAAAAATTAATTGTGTTTACTTTAGGGGCTATGGTTTCTTCTGCTTTATATATTATTGTGGTAGAAGTCGAACACTTTAGTGGGTTTTCAAACTTGGGCTTTTTCCTCTGGAGGTGGAAGATTCTTTCTTTAATTTTTGGTTATTGGTTTTGGATTTACATTACTTTGCTATTATTATTATTTTCATACATGATGCATAGAATTGGATCATGGGTGAATTATAATTGAATTCATAGATTTATTAGTTTAGATAATTCAAATTTTTGGACGCATTAAATTTCTATTTTCCTATCTGTGTTATGATTTGTGATTTAAAAATATTGTATAGTTTATATCATCAGTTGCCCTTTTTAGTTGGTAGATTTTGGATCAAGCTGAATTGCATGGTGTCCTTTCTTCAAAAATTCTAGACCTTTACATAAGACTCATTGAGACAAAAGATTTTTGAAGATAGGCCAACCCCATCATAGCATCACCCGATGTGTTCGACGATTATCTGAGTGAAGTCAAAATAAAAAATGAAAAACTTGGTAAATTTTTTATGTTTATTTTATGAAAATTCTCTATTTTCATTGGATTATTTATTGTTTTTTGTCATGCCAATACAACATGAAATTTGTTTTGTTTACTACAAGGATTTTCGTAATTATTAGAATATGATGAGTCATATACCTTGATGTTTTTTTGCTGATTCTTCCCACTGTAGCGGTAATACTATTCAATATCCCAACCAAAGCACCTAGGTTGTCCACCTATTTCAGACCTTTGTACAGCCCCTTTCAATTTTCAGTTCAAGCCATTGATATCTACACTACTTGCAAGGTCTCTATCTTTCTCCATGTATATGTGTATGTGTGTGTATAGTTTGTCTTTTTTCTCCATTTTATATGTGTAAAGTTTGACTCTTTTATGGCTTTTCAGTGGGTGACATTTCATTTTGGTTGGGATTGCTTAGGTGTTTCAAGTTAGAGTGAGTTTTGTAAAGGATGTGCAAAGCAAGAGGCATGGTGCACAAACTTAGATAAATCTTTGGGTTTGGAACTCTACACTGGCTGTCATTCTATTTGATATATATATATATATATATATATATATATATATATATATAATAAAATTTTGATATTGCTAACTGTCATAGATGTTTCTTTACCTCCAAAACAAAGACCCACATCCAAACCCGCTCCTCCAACCTTTGGGTTCTCCACCTTTGAGAGACAAAATGCAGACCCCTTCTCCTTCCTCTACTGTTCCCCTTCTCCTTCCTCCAAAACAAAGACCCACAGCCAAACCCGCTCCCCAAACCACCATTCTCCACCTTTGTGACATGAAATCAATTTCTTTTAATGATTGGGAAGAGCACCAATCTGTCTGTAACCAAAAGAAAAGGAGAATTAAATCGTGTAGATAGGTCGTTGAGTTTTTTTCTACCCAAAACCAAATTAAATAGTTTCTAATCTTTGTTTTTTCTTTACTTTATAAATAAATATTATATTTGTATAATTAAAAGTGTTGTATTTGAACAGGCACAACAATTGTTTCAAGGGGATGCACAAATGATTACACCAGAAGCACTTGAGAGCATAAAGGTTGCCCTTGCAAGCAGTGAGATTGAGCATAAAGCAAAAACCAAGAAGAAAGCAGTTCCTCGCATAGTTTCTGGCCAAGCTTGGGAGGACCCAACACTAGCGGATTGGCCAAAAAGTATGAATTATTTCGTCCTTCTCTTATTCACTATGTGTTGGTACTTAATTTATATGATACTAAGGCCAGATCTATTGATCTATAATTGGAGCAGGCAAATCTTCATAATTTTCTAACCAAATTTTTTTCACAATTTTTTTATAAAAATATTGTCCTTCAGCGTACCAGGTCTTACTCATGTTATCCTTTTATAACATTTGGTCTAATTGTCTTATGATGATACTATGATAGTAACTGGGAATTTAATAGTAAACTGTTTTGTCTTGATGCTAAGCAAAAAAATGAAGTTACTATGTTTGATTTTTATTTTATATAGATTGATAGAGTTTATGTTTGATTGAACCTGGATCAGTTGAAGGTAATTCAGTTTGCTGTGTATGTGCTATACTTAATTTTCTTTACTAAATTTAATGTGAAAAAAAAATGTTTCCTTACATGTTCTTGACATTGATTTTACTTAATTTATATTCAATTTATTTTCCATTTTTAAATTATTCAATCAAGCTCATAAATTACAATTCAGACCCTAATATTAAACTCAATTACAAATGAACATGAATTCGCTATGGCTGTCAACTATGAAGGCTTATCAGGAAAAAGAAAAAGTTCAACTATTTAGTTAGAATTCTTTTTTATCATTGGTTGTGCAATACTCCATTTTCAGCATTACATAACTGGCATTGCATATCATGCGTCACAGCAACTGTTTCTAAACATTCTGTATCAATTTCATATAAGTACCAACTTAGGGGTGTCTTAGTTACATAATTTGAATGGAAAAGTTGTTGGCGTCTCTACAACACAATTAATTCAACTTGGAAGGATCTCTCTCATCAACAAGAAGACAAGTTTGAAAAGTAGTGGAAAGAAAGAAAAGGAGTGGTTCCACCAACTGTTAGGAATAGGAACAGTCTGACAATATGAAATGAGTACATACGATAAAGTTCAACTAAATTGGCTGATGAACTTGGATATAGTGTCAAAAAAGCTACTGAAACTTCAAATTGTCATAATATTCCAAGTTTCATTGTGTTTCTTTAATATTTTATTAGAATACAAAAGGATGTCAATCAAAAACTAGCACTGAAGTGTTGTCATAGTGTCTAGGTTTTTATTCCCATCAAATTACATTTCAAGGTTTGTTGTGGCTTGAGCCACATTTTTTAAGAAATTCAAACGCTTTAGTGTTTGTTGGTTGTTGGTTGTTGCATCTTCATCATGATCACAAGGTGAAGACAGAGATAACCCTCATCAATAGATCATATAACCGTTAATTTGTAATATATGTTTTTTCCATATAGTTTTATTTATACATATACTTTATCCTCCTCCTCCTCAGGTTCTCACATAATAATGAGCAGGATCCCTGTACATAGAGCCTACCCTTATGTGAAATGAGATAGATTTACTACAATGGCATTTGGATATGACCAGACCAGCACGGCTTCAATTAACCATTGATTGGATTGAATTATAACATGTGGAAAACCTCACTGGAAAAAGTAAACACCTGGTGCTACCAGGGTCATACAATAAAGCCTACCATTAGGCCTGCAAAAGTCATAGCTACCTGATAAAAGCATAGCTGATTAGAGTCCATGCATATAAGACCTGATAGGATTGGCTTTTAACACCCATCAAGTAAAAATCTTGGTACTATCTGGGGTTATGCAATAAGCAAAATTTTGGGCCTGCAAAGGTCATAACTAAGAAATGTTCTTAGCCAAATCAACAGCTGAGTAAGAAATGTCCTTATGCTTCGGTAGTAGGAGGTCTCATGTATGTCATGCTTTGTACTAGACTGGATATTTGTTATTTAGTTGGCATGGTCAGCCGATATCAATAAAATCTAGGACCAAAACATTAGCAAGTTGTAAAGCATATTCTCAAGTATCTACGGAGAATGAGAGCTTATATGCTTGTTTACCGTTGTGAGGATTTGATTCCCATTGGTTATACAGATTCAGATTTTCAGTCAAATCTTAATTTCAGAAAATCCACGTCAGGTCGTGTATTCACGTTGGTGATGGAAAAATGCATGTGCGTAGCGGAAAAATAATAGATCTACTTCATTCATAAAAGTTAACATGTACTATATAAGTTTCAGAATTTAAGAACAAAAGAGTATACCTTGGAGCGGTGAATTTCAAAACCAAATATTAAAATCACTTGGGAACACTTTCAATCTTCACTCCAATTCCACTAACGCCCAAGATGTGTGGTCTCTCAATCGGTTCCAAAGGGAGAATGTCAAGGAGTGTCTAACACTTCTTACACCACTTCATAATAGTGTTCTTACAATTCTCTATAGAATAATTCTGCATGTTTCTCCCTTTGTGCCTAACCGATTATCTAATTGGGCTGGCCTTTTGGGCCTTTTCAATTGGGCTTAAGTGTGTGGCTTGGAGTGGGACCAAAAGGGACCAATAAGATACTAGCTCCAATGGGCCTTGGGCTTTTCCGTCAACTCTTGACAAGTCCAAAGTTACCATTAATTATATTTAATACCACTATATAAATATAATTGCACTCTAGGCCTTATCTTTAAATTATATCTCAAGACTTTATTGTACATGCAATCCCTTCATAAAATATTTGTAGTAACACAAAGTCATGAATGTAGACTGCCACTTTGTAAATTACTACATCTTATCCTTGAGTACCCGGTTTAATCCTTTAAGTTATTCATCATATATTTATGAAATCCAATTCCATAAATGTATATATATACTTTAGTAACTTCTTACTAAAGTGGTTAGGCCTAACTCTTAAAATAACAATCTCATTAAACTTATCTCAAGGGAATATTTTGTATCTCTGTTAAGAGACTATGAATTCCATCTTGAGAATATATGTTCCATCAATACTAAATGTGGTTGCCCAACATACTGAGGTTTTTACCGTTACTCTAGATCTCACTCCTGATATATCAAAGCAACCTACACCTCATGGTCAAGTCCATTATTCTTTCAGGATTAAGAGTTCATGCAAATATAAGTCGTGAGTTTATTATTCATTTGACAGTCGTTGGAAGAATAATAAATCTCACACGGTCCAGTTCAATATGTTTTAACTCTTAAAACATATCAACATACCAACTAGAAATCTCCATTTCCATGATCAAGACAAATCATCTTAGTTGATATGTTATAGTCTTCGCAGATGAAATGCCCAATTTTCATCACCGACTATGAACTACATTTTGAGTTTACAAGGAACTTGTGATTTACATCTTCTGTGACGAAATTACATAAATCACATACAATGCATCTCATAGACTATATGATAATGTCCCAATATTCATGTTACCATTATTTTTAGATAATAATAAAACAACTTTATTAAACACAACATTAAATCATACATAATAAAATACATAATAAAATACATAACATCATACAATAGGATTTAAAGGCACACATCCTGACACTTAGGAGGTGGAGCCATAAGTTGGAGAAGTGTTAAGAAATCTTGTATTCTTGACTCCACCATGGAAGCTGAGTATGCTACTACTTGTGAAGCAGCAAACGAGGTTGTTTGGCTCAATAAATTCCTTTCTGATCTTGGTGTTGTGAGAATTGAGCAAGTTCCTATTACATTGTTCTGCGACAATAGTGGAGCGGTTTGCACAATCCAAGGATCCAAGGAATCATAAGAAAGGAAAGCACATAGAAAGAAAGTATCACATCATTCGAGACATAGTTGCTCGTGGAGATGTGGTTATAGCAAAGATTGATAGTGCAAAGAATCTAGTGGATCCCTTTACCAAAGCCTTGCCCCAAAGGACTTTCGAGTTACATTTGGAGGAGATGGGAGTTAGATTAGTGCACAATAGTCTTTAGGGCAAGTGGGAGATTGTTAGGATGTATGCCCTTAAATCCTATTGTACGATGTTATGTATGACATTATGTATGACTAAATGTTGTGTTTAATAAAGTTGTTTTATTATTATCTAAAAATAATGGTAACATGAATATTGGGACATTATCATATAGTCCATGAGATGCAAAGTATGTGTTTTATGTGAAAAGTCACAGAAGATATAAATCACAAGTTCTTTGTAAACTCAAAATTATAGTTCGTAGTCGGTGATAAAATTAGGCATTTCATCTGCGAAGACTATAACATATCAACTCTTTAAGTTTCTATATTCTGCGGTAGTCGTTTAATCCTTTCCACCTTTTTGAGATTTATATTCGGCAGAGATCGTTTAAACTCGTTAGGGTTTTTATATTTAACGACAGTCATTTATTCCAATCAATCATTTTGAGATTTATATTCGGCAGAAATCGTTTAAGCTTTTTATGTTTTTATATTCGGCGGTGGTTGTTTGATCCTATCCATCCATTCGAGATTTATATACGCCGGAGATCATTTAAGCTTTTTCAGGGATTATATTTAGCGGAGGTTATTTAATTCCATTCATCTTTTCAAGATTTATATTCAGCGGCGTTCATTTAATCTCTTCTAGGGTTTATATTTGGCAACAATCGCTTAATCCTGTCCACCTTTTTGAAATTTATATTTGGCAGAGATCATTTAACCTCTTTAAGTTTTTATATTCTGCGGCAATTGTTTAATCCTATCCACCTTTTTGAGATTTATATTCGACAAAGATCATTTCAACTCTTTAGATTTCTATATTCGATGGTAGTCATTTAATCCTATCGATCATTCCGAGATTTGTTTATGGCAGAAATCATTTAATTCTTTAGTTTTCATATTCGGCGGCAGTCATTTAATCCCATCAGTCTTATCGAGATTTATATTTGACGGCAATTCTTTAATATCTTTCAGGGTTTATATTTAGCGGTGATCTTTAATTCTATCCATCTTTTTGAGATCTATATTCAGTAGAGATCATTTAATCTCTTTCAGGGTTTATATTTGGCAGCAGTTTTTTAATTCGATCCATCTTTTAGAGATTTATATTCTGCGGTGATCATTTAATCTCTTTCAGGTTTTATATTTGACGGCGGTCATTTAATCTTATCCATCTTTTCAACATTTATATTTGGCGGAGACTATTTAAGCCTTTTCAAGGTTTATATTTAACGGCTGTTATTTAATTCCATTCATCTTTTCGAGATTTATATTCTGTGGTGATCATTTAATCTCTTCCGATGTTTATATTCGGCAACAGTCGTTTAATTATGTCCACCCTTTTGAAATTTATATTCGGCAGAGATCATTCTTTAAGTTTTTCTGTGGCAGTCATTTGGTCCTGTCCACCTCTTTGAGATTTATATTGAACAGAGATCATTTAAACTCTTTAGGTTTTCATATTCGGCGGCAGTCGTTTAAGCCTATCGATCATTTCGAGATTTATATTCGACAGAAATCATTTAAACTCTTTAAGTTTTTCTATTCGATGGCGGTCGTTTAATCCTATCCATCTTTTCGAGATTTATCTTGGGCGGCGATCATTGAATCTCTTCTAGGTTTATATTTAGCGGTGGTTATTTAATTCCATTCATCTTTTTGTGATTTATATTCAGCGACAAACATTTAAGTTGTTTCGGGGTTTAATTTGGCAACAATCATTTAATCCTATCCACCTTTTTGAAATTTATATTCGGCAGAGATTGTTTAAACTCTTTAAGTTTTTATATTATGCAGCAATTGTTTAATCTTGTCCATCTTTTCGAGGTTTATATTCATCGGAGATCGTTTAAACTATTTAGGTTTTATATTCGGCGGCAGTCGTTTAATCCTATTGATTAATTTGAGATTTATATTTAGCGGCGATCATTTAATCTCTTCCGAGGTTTATATTCGGCAACAGTCATTTAATCTAGTCCACCTTTCTTAAAATTTATATTCGGCAAAGATCATTTCAACTCTTTAAGTTTTTATATTCTGCGCTAGTCGTTTAATCCTATAGACCTTTTTGAGGTTTATAATAAGCAAAGATCGTCTAAACTCTTTAGGTTTTTATATTCGGCGGCAGTCGTTTAATCCTATCGATCATTTCGAGATTTATATTAGGCAGAAATCGTTTAAACTCTTTAAGTTTTTATATTCAGCGGCGGTCGTTTAATCCTGCCCATCCATTTGAGATTTATATTCCGTGGTGGTCATTTAAACTCTCTATGTTTTTATATTCCGCAGCGATCGTTTGATCCTATCCAGCCATTCGAGATTTATATTCGGTGGCGGTCATTTAAACTCTATGTTTTTATATTTAGCGGCGGTCTTTTGATCCTGTCCATCCATTCGAGATTTATATACAATGGCGATCGTTTAATCTCTTTTAGGGTTTATATTCGACGGCGGTCATTTAATCCTATCAATCTTTTCAAGATTTATCCTTAGCGGCGATCTTTCTTCTATGGATTCTATTCGGCTACTGTCGTTTAATCCTATCCATCTTATCATGATTTGTATTTGGCAGCAATCTTTATTATCATTCAGGGTTTATATTTAGCAGTGATCGTTTAATTCCATCCATCTTTTTGTGATTTATATCCGATAGTGATCGTTTTATCTCTTTCCGGGTTTATATTCGGCAGCAGTCATTTAATCCTTTCCATCTTTTCGAGATTTATATTTGGTAGTGATCGTTCAATTTCTTTCAAGGTTTATATTCGACGGTGGTTATTTAATTCTATCCATCTTTTCCAAATTTGTATTCGGCAGCGATCATTAAATATCTTTCAGGGTTTATATTCGGCAGAGGTCATTTAATTCTATCCATCTTCTCGAAATTTAAATTCTGCGGCAATCATTTAATCTTTTTCAGGGTCTAATCCTATCCACCTTTTTTAACTTTATATTTGGTAGAGATTGTATAAACTCTTTATGTTTTTTATACTCGATAGTAGTCGTTTAATCCTATCTATCACTTTGTTATTTATATTCGGCAGAAATTGTTTAAACTCTTTAAGATTTTATATTCAGTGGCGGTCATTTAATCCTATCCATCTACTCGAGATTTATATTCGGCAGAGATCATTTAATGTCTTTTGGGGTTTATATTCGGCAAAAGTCATTTAATCTTATCCACCTTTTTGAAATTTATATTCAACAGAAATCGTTTAAACTCTTTCAGTTTTTATATTCTGTGTTAGTCGTTTAATCTTATCCATCCTTTTGAGATTTATATTCGGCAGAGATCATTTAAACTCTTTAGATTTCTATATTCGGCGACAGTCGTTTAGTCCTACCGATCATTTCGAGATTTATTTTCGGCAGAAATCGTTTAAATTCTTAAAGTTTTCATATTTGGCAACGGATGTTTAATCCTATCAATCTTATTGAGATTTAAATTTGACAGCAATTTTTTAATCTCTTTCAGGTTTTATATTTGGTGGCGGTGATTTAATCCGATCCATCTTTTCAAGATTTATATTTGGCGAAGACCATTTAAGCCTTTTCAAGGTTTATATTTAGCGGCGGTTATTTAATTCCAATCATCTTTTCGAGATTTATATTCTGCGGCGATCATTTAATCTCTTTTGGGGTTTATATTCGGCAACATGTGTTTAATGCTGTCCACCTTTTTGAAATTTATATTCAGCAGAGATCGTTTACACTCTTTAATTTTTTTATATTCTATAGCAGTCATTTAATCTAATCCACCTTTTTGAGATTTATGTTCGACAAAGATTGTTTAAACTATTTAGGTTTTTATAGTCGGCGGTAGTCATTTAATCCTATCGATCATTTCAATATTTATACTCGGCAGAAATCGTTTAAACTCTTTAGGTTTTTCTATTTGGTGGCGGTCGTTTAATCCTATCCATCCATTTGAGATTTATATTCGGCGGTGATCATTTAATCTCTCTAAGTTTTTATCTTTGACGGCGGTTGGGTGATCCTATCCGTCCACTCTAGATTTATATTCGGCGGTGATCGTTTAATCTCTTTCAGGGTTTGTGTTCGGTGGGGGTCATTTAATCCTATCAATCTTTTTGAGATTTATCCTCAACAGTGATCATTTAATCTCTTCTATGTTTATATTTAGCAGCGGTTATTTAATTCCATTCATCTTTTCATGATTTATATTTGGCGGCGATCATTTGAACTCTTCTGGGGTTTATATTTAGCAACAGTCATTTAATCCTATCCACCTCTTTGAGGATTATATTCGGTAGATATTTTTTATACTATTTAGATTTCTATATTTGGCGGCAGTCATTTAATCATATCGATCATTTTGAGATTTCTTTTCGGCGGCGATCATTTAATCTCTATCAGGGTTTATATTTGGCAACAATCGTTTAATCCTATCCACCTTTTTGAAATTTATTTTCAACAGAGTTCGTTTAAACTCCTTAAGTTTTTATATTTAGCAGCAGTCGTTTAATCCTATCGATCATTTCTAGATTTATATTCGGCGGCAATCATTTAATCTCTTTAAGGGTTTATATTTGGCAGAGATCATTTAAACTCTTTAAGTTTTTATATTCGGCAATAGTCATTTAATCCTATCCACCTTTTTGAAATTTATGTTCGACAAAGATCGTTTAAACTCTTTAGGTTTTTATATTAGGCAGTAGTCGTTTAATCCTATCGATCATTTCGAGATTTATATTTGGCAGAAATCGTTTAAATTCTTTAATTTAAGTTTTTCTATTCGGTGGCGGTCATTTAACCATATCCATCCATTTGAGATTTATATTCGGCGATGATCATTTAAACTCTCTAAGTTTTTATCTTTGATGGCGGTTGGGTGATCCTATCTATCGATTCTAGATTTATATTCGGCAACTATCGTTTAATCTTTTTCAAGATTTGTGATCGGTGGGGGTCATTTAATCCTATCAATCTTTTCGAGATTTATCCTTGGCGGCGATCATTTAATCTCTTCTATGTTTATATTTAGCGGCAGCTATTTAATTCCATTCATCTTTTCATGATTTATATTCGGCTGCGATCATCTAATCTCTTCTGGGGTTTATATTCGGCAACATTCATTTAATCCTGTCCACCTTTTTGAGGTTTATATTCGGCAGAGATCGTTTAAACTATTTAGGTTTTTATATTTGGCGGCAGTCGTTTAATCCTATGAATCATTTCGAGATTTATATTCGGCGGCGATCATTTAATTTCTTTAAGGGTTTATATTAAGCAACAATCATTTAATCCTGTCCACCTTTTTGAAATTTATATTCGGAAGAGATTGTTTCAACTCTTTAAGTTTTTATATTCTGCGACAGTCGTTTAATCCTGTCCACCTTTTTGAGGTTTATATTCAGCAAAGATCGTTTAAACTCTTTAAGTTTTTCTATTCGGTAGCGGTCGTTTAATCCTATCCATCCATACAAGATTTATATTCAGCGGCGATCATTTAAACTCTCTAAGTTTTTATCTTTGACGGTGGTCGGGTGATCCTATCCATCCATTCTAGATTAATATTCGACGGCAATCATTTAATCTCTTTAAGGGTTTGTGTTTAGTGGGGGTCATTTTATCCTATCAATCTTTTCAAGATTTATACTTGGCGGTGATCAGTTAATCTCTTCTATATTTATATTTAGGGGCGGTTATTTAATTCCATTCGTATTTTCGTGATTTATATTCAACGGTGATCATCTAATCTCTTCTGGGGTTTATATTCGGCGATAGTCATTTAATCCTATCCACCTCTTTGAGGTTTACATTCGGTAGAGATTGTTTATACTATTTAGGTTTCTATATTCGGCGGCAGCGATTTAATCCTATCGATTATTTTGAGATTTATTTTTGGCGGCGATCATTTAATCGCTTTCGGGGTTTATATTTGGCAACAGTCATTTAATCATGTCCACTTTTTTGAAATTTATATTCGGCAGAGATCGTGTAAACTCATTAAGTTTTTTATATTCTGCGGCAGTCATTTAATCTTGTCCACCTTTTTGAGGTTTATATTTGACAGAGATCGTTTAAACTATTTAGGTTACTATATTCGGTGGCAATCGCTTAATCCTATCGATCATTTTGAGATTTATTTACGTCAGAAATCATTTAAACTCTTTAAGTTTTTATATTCGGTTGCAGTCATTTAATCCTGTCCATCCATTCTAGATTTATATTCGGTGGCGATCATTTAAACTCTTTATGTTTTTATATTCAGCGATGGTCGTTTGATCTTATTTATCCATTCGAGATTTATATTCAGTGGTGATCGTTTAATCTCTTTTAGGGTTGATATTCGACGGCGGTCATTTAATCCTATCAATCTTTTCGAGATTTATCCTTAGCGACAATCATTCTATCGGAGATTCTATTCGGCTATAGTTGTTTAATCCTATCCATCTTACTGTGATTTATATTTGGCGGCAATCTTTTAATATCTTTTAGGGTTTATATTTAGTGGTGATCTTTTAATTCCATCAATCTTTTTGAGATTTATATTCAGTAGCGATCGTTTAATCTCTTTCCGGGTTTATATTCGGCGGCAGTCGTTTAATCCTATCCATCTTTTCAAGATTTATATTTGGCCATGATCATTTAATCTCTTCCAGGGTTTATATTCAACAGCGGTTATTTAATTCCATCCATCTTTTCAAGATTTGTATTCAGTGGCGATCATTTAATATCTTTCAGGGTTTATATCCGGTGGTGGTTATTAAATCCTATCCATCTTTTCGTGATTTATTTTCGGCGACGATCATTTACTCTCTTTCAGCGTTTATATTCGGTGGCGGTCATTTAATTCTATCCATCTTTTCGAGATTATATTCTGCAATAATTATTTAATCATTTTTAGGGTCTAATCCTATCCACCTTTTTTAAAATTATATTTGGTAGAGATCGTTTAAACTCTTTAGGTTTTTATATTCGGCGGTAGTCATTTAATCCTATCTGTCATTTCGAGATTTATATTAGGTAGAAATCGTTTAAACTCTTTAAGTTTTTATATTCGGTAGTGGTCGTTTAATCCTATCCATCCATTCGAGATTTATATTCGGCGGTAGTCATTTAAACTCTCTATGTTTTTATATTCAGCAACGATCATTTGGTCCTATCCATCCATTCAAGATTTATATTCAGCAGTGATCATTTAATCTCTTTCAGGGTTTATATTTGGCAGCGGTCATTTAATCCTATCTATCTTTTCGAGATTGATCCTTAACGATGATCATTTTTCTGGGGATTCTATTTGGCTATTGTCATTTAATTCTATCGATCTTATCGTGATTTATATTTGGCGGCAATCTTTTAATATCTTTCAGGGTTTATATTCAACGGTGATCGTTTAATTCCATCCATCTTTTTGTGATTTACATTCAGTAGCAATCGTTTAATCTCTTTTCGGGTTTATATTCAGCGGTAGTCATTTAATCATATCCATCCTTTTGAGATTTATATTCGGCAGTAATCATTTAATTTATTTTAGGGTTTATATTCGATGGCTGTTATTTAATTCCATCCATCTTTTCAAGATTTGTATTCGGCAGTGATCATTTAATATCTTCCAGTGTTTATATCCGGTAGTGGGTTTTTAATCCTATCTATCTTTTTGTGATTTATGTTCGGCGACGATCGTTTACTCTCTTTTAGGGTTTATATTCGGCGGCAGTCATTTAATTCTATCCATCTTTTCGAGATTTATATTCTACAGTGATCATTTAATGTTTTTCAGGGTTTAATCCTATCCACCTTTTTTAAATTTATATTCGACAGAGATCATTTAAACTCTTTGGATTTTAAACTCGGTGGCAATCATTTAATCTATTTCGGGGTTTATATTCGGCAATAGTCATTTAATCCTGTCCACCTTTTTGAAATTTGTATTCGGCAGAGATCGTTTAAACTCTTTAAGTTTTTATATTTTGTGGTAGTCGTTTAATCCTATCCATGTGTTTTGAGATTTATATTCGGCAGAGATCATTTAAACTATTTAGGTTTTTATATTTGGCGGTAGTCGTTTAATCCTATCCATCATTTTTGAGATTTATATTTAGCAGAAATCGTTTCAACTCTTTAAGTTTTTATATTCGGTGGCAGTCATTTAATCCTATCCATCCATTCGAGATTTATAATCGACAGCAATCATTTAAACCCTCTATGTTTTTATATTTGGAAACGGTTAGCGATCATTTAATCTCTTTCGGGGTTTATGTACAGCGGCGGTCATTTAATCTCATCAATCTTTTCGAGATTTATCCTCAGCGGCAATCGTTTAATCCTATCAATCTTATCGAGATTTTTATTTGGAGGCAATTGTTTAATATATTTTAGGGTTTATATTCAGCGGTGATCATTTGACTCTATCCATCTTTACGTGATTTATATTCTGTAGTGATCGTGTAATCTCTTTCAAGGTTTATATTTGGCTGCAGTCGTTTAATCCTATCCAATTTTTCGAGATTTATATTCTACAGTGATCGTTTAATCTCTATTAGGTGTTATATTCGGCGGCGGTCCTATAATCCTATCCATCTTTTCAAGATTTATATTCAGCGGTGATCATTTAAGCTTTTTGAAGGTTTGTATTTGGTGGCAGTTGTTTAATACCATTCATCATTTCAAGATACACCTCTGTGGTGTTGGTGTGCTTGATTCACACCTTTCTCTACTCCGTGTAATATTTATATGCTTGCCTTGCTTGCTTTGTGCCACGCATTTGGCTTTCTTTGCTTCTTTGCATCTTCGCATGCCTGCCTACCTATTCATGCATAAGTCTATGTGTCATCCATACCCCAATCCAATGGGACTGTGGGCACTCAATCCAAACCTACATTTGTCCTCCTAGGACATCCTTTTTTTTTTTTTGATAACATGTTTGTTTGGCCTCGTTTGGCATTTTTTGCTAGCTTGTCTTTTAGCATGCTTTTCCTTGTACTTGTTTATTTCCTTGTTTGTTGGCTTGTTTCTTTTGTATTTGCATGTACACAGATGGAGCATGGACACTTGGAGCAAGTGTGCGACCTTCTAGGCACAAGCAAAAAGGGCAAGGATGCAAGCAAGAAGATGCAAGCCCACAAAGGGCAATGTTTAGTAGATTAGGGGGCCTAGCCCCTCCTGAACGGCTTTCTCTTTCCCCCTCTCACTAAGCCTCTTCTCTAGAGCATGTATTAGGGTTTCCCCTCTCCTTATACCCTTTATATTTTCTACTCTGTTAGGACATGTAAATCATGTTAAGAACATATGTCATTTAGAATTAGCTAATCCTATGATAAAACGAACTTTACTTGTAATTGGGTAGATCTAGGATGTGTTTAATACTTTAAGGAATAAGAGTTCAAGTCTAGTATTGAAGCCATGCAAATTTTTCTAAGAAACAAGTGAAGAAGTACTGATTCATTAAAACTCAACAGCTTCTCAACAGATACTATCTATCGAGGCTCGACAGCTGCTCGACAAATACTATCTATCGAGAATTATGAAATTAGAATTTTCAGATCTGATTTTCGGCCCATGTTGACATGTATGTGTAAGGTTTCTTTTCTCACAAACCTAGACATATATAAGGCTTATTTTGAAGGCCATCACATAAGAGAATACAAGGAGAGCACATGCAAAAGGTGACCAACGCCTTATTCTCTCTAAAAGAAGCTACTGCATCTTTGCGCCTTAGGGTTTTGTAACCAAGTGCTTCTTGATTTTCATTGTTGATGAAGTGAAGAACTTTGCAGCCAATAGTCTTCTTCCTCAAGTTGGTGAGTGAGTCATGTACTGGGATTCGTGCAAAGAAGTTAGTCACGTTGATAGGCCAAAAATTTATTAACCCCTTGTGATGAATTAATTGATTAATTAACGAAGTTTATTAATTAATCAAATTAACATGCAATTTACGTGACAGCACAAACAAATCACCAACTAAAATATAATGTGGTGGAAAATAAAATTAACACGGTGATTTGTTTAGGAATGAGGAAAACCTCTGAGGCAAAAACCCCACCGGGTGATTTTAAGGTCACCACTCCTGAGAATTCACTATTATCACAACAAGCAGTTACAAGTAAAGGAATTTCAGTACCTTATACCAACCTACAGTTGAACCTTTACCCCAATACCCAATTGGACTTGTTCTGTAGTGACAATCTCTCCTTGTGTTGCACAGCTCCCAATACATGACCAACCAAAAGATGCGTGGATCCTAGTACGGGACTTGATCACCAACTTGAGAAGGATATTAGTTGCAAAGTTCTTCAGTTCATCACACGATGAAGATCACGAAGTTTCTTGGTCACAAAACCCTACGGTGTACAAACACAGCAGCTTCTTCAAGATGAACTAGGGCAAACTAGGCTTCTGGTCACAATTTACATGAACAACACTTTGCTTCACACTTGTGCAATTGTGCTCTCTATGATGACCTTTAAAATAATCCTTAATGTTTAGTGTTGTGAGAAAAGAAAGCCCAAATATAGATTCACGGATTGGATGAAAATCAAAACTTGAAATCTGTTTTTCATAAATCTTGACAGATACCCTATCTATCGAGCAGCTATCGAGCCTCAGGCCGAAACAGCTTTTTAAGCCTTGATAGATACTAGCTATCGAGATAGCTGTCAAGCTTTAATGAACAACACTTCTTCACTTGATTCTTGGACAGACTTGCATGGCTTTAACACTTGAATTTGAAACCTTGTTTCTTGAAGCATTAAACACATCCTAAATCTACCAATTACAAGTAAAGTGTGTTTTGTCAAAGGATTAGCCAATTACATAAAATATTGACACATGTTCCTAACATGATTCAAATATGTCCTAACAATCTCCCCCTTTGGTAATCCGTGACAAAACCACAACAAACAAACGAACATATGAGAGAAGTCATAAATCACTCAACTCATATTCACTTGTTGAATACCTAACACAAATTCTTGAAAAACTTTGCAAGAAGAGAGTTCATGGCAAGGAAGACTTTAACAACCTTTATCTTTGAAACACTTTAAACAAAACTCATCAAGGCATCTTAGTGTGAAATAGAAATAAAAGATTGCATACAACATATAAGAAGCATGTGCATAAAGAGAGAAAAGAAACAACACATGTAAAGATTGGTGAAAGAACTATAATAACAACCTCAAATGTGTGTGTGTGTGTGTGTATATATATATATATATCATCATCAATAAGTACAAGGTTTGCTATCAAAAAGTGGTCACAAGACCAAAGGTACATGAACAATGTATCTAAAAGAAAAGAAAAGAAAAAAGATACATAAGTCCTCACTACATCCCTCAAAATATAGACACTGCCCCTAAAAAAAATCTCCTATGCTAACTTTCCCCCTATTTATATGACTACTCTCATATCCAAAACTACTCCCCCTTTTTGTCACGATTGACAAAGGGTAAGTACATCAAGAAGACATCTCATCATCATTGGCAAGCTAGCATCATCGTCCCCATTAGCATCATCACTACCAGAGCCATCATCACTCTTATCCTCTGAAGTCAGTGGAGATGGAGAAGAGTAAGCAGCGAAACCACCCATGGCAGCCTGTCTTTATGCAATAGGACCAACACGGGTGTTTACCTGACACAACTCATCACTGAGAGTGTTAAGGTGAGCATTCATGCGCACAAGCTGTGCCATGATGTCCTCAAGAGTCACATCGCCCGTAAAAGAAGAGGGGACAGATGAGGATGGAGCTGTAGAAGCTGGAGGAATCGCCATCTCGGTCCGCCTCGATCGTAGTTGCACATCACTCCATTTAACGGTAGCGGCTTCTATGGCACACATAACTGAGAAGTGGTCCGACTCGGGATAGGAGACAGAAAAATGGCAAATGATCCACGTGATAGCCAAAGGAAAAATGAGCATATCATGGGTCGTCGTATCCCTATAGACATCTATGAGGGGATAGAATAAAGTGAGAGGGTAAGTCAATAGAGATATGCTCTAAGAGGGATAGCAAAAATCGAGCACGGGGCTCTGTGATAGAGTTATAGTGAGATAGAGGATGCAAAACAAAAGTCATCACCATATTAAGAAACCTCAGACCTTTAGCAAAGGCCGAGCAAGGGGTGTACTGACGATCACCCTAATCAGAAGGTCACTCACAAAAAGAAGACATGAGCTCGTCTTTAGACACATTCTTAAGAGGATCACATTCGGGGCAGTCGGGATGCGCTACCCTCGGGATGTGAGCACCTCGGATACGATATCCGGAGTGACCACAATGCGCGTACATCGAACACGAGTGATAAAGAGACGTACTGAATAATCAAATCCGTGCATGTTGGAGTAAAACTCCTAAATGATCACGGATGAACAAGGGACCAGGACGCCACACAGTGACTCCCAACCCCTACTATGAATGACAGTAGGTAGGTCAGTATCGAAAAGTCTAATAAAATGACTTGGCATTTTGAATGAATGCCTCGTCTAGAAAAGTTCTTCGAAAAGGGTTAGAAGGAGTAGAATCAAAAGACGATGCCCCAGAACGAAAGGGGTTCTGGGATGGAGTAGATTTCTGTTTACGTGCCATAGAGCAACTAACCAAAAGAAGGAGAGAGAGATAAAGAGAGAGACACAGAAAAGCACCAACACAAATCAATATAATAATAAAAAGAAATGAAGTTATGTATGCATGAAAATGCATGAACATGTGACATGCAAATTTAAAAACATCATGGGCTTAACCCAATCCAAACCTACCAGTACACAAGTTTGCAATAAAGTAAACACATCTAAAATGCATGAAACATTGTTATAATGCAAATGTGATGCAATCCATGATAATTTAAAAACATTTAAACAAGACCCATCCCAAAAATTTCACAAAAACTTCATCAATTTTGAAAAACCCCAAAATTTCTCAAAAATCACAAAAGTTAGGTCAGAAAACATGAAATGCATGATAGAATGAGTGAAAAAGATCATACCAGATGAAAGAAGATGATCCTTAGGCCGAGAAACTCTTAGGAAAGGAGTTTAGAGTGGGAGAGAGGTGTTTGCACGGGATATTGTTCAAGGTATTGACTTGAAAATATATGAAAATGAAAAAAAAAATTTCAAAATAAAAGTTCACATAAAAATAAAAATAAACACAGAACTTGTAGAAACCTAAAACAACATAATTTCAAAAGATCACAAAAGAAATACATGCAAAATTTCATAAACTTAGAAGAGTAGGTGTTATCAATGCTAGTTGAACGTTACTTTTATGAACACCACCACAAGTTGAATATTTCTTTTATGAACACTTCTTAGCAAATCTATCACTGTACATGGACATTTGTCGATTTGCATATTCCATATTTCTATGGTTTATAAACTGGTTCTGCAAATGTGTATGTGAAACCCATGAGATGTTTGTCTTTCTCTTGTCCTCATTTCCTCCATGAAAGCAGGATCATAATTGAATTGAGTTATCTACTTTTTGTTAATGCTAAATCAAACCTTTCATACCTCTAGGAAATATCAACAACTCCTTGTTAAAAAAAACATTTATATACAATATATTTTTAATTGATAAATAGTAATAAGAATCAAACACAGCTTACCTTGATTAGATCAACAATAGAGCATCACATTTCTTACCTATCTTCCTCCTTATGACTCTCCATGTATTATGGCTTCTAGAACTCATAAGAAATTTCATCAAACACCTTGTGTACATTTAAAAGAAATAGTAGCATAATAGTCATAAATCAATGCAAAACTACAAATGTCCATACTCAACTTTAAAATAGTAGCATAATAGTCATAAATTAATGCAAAACTACAAATGTAACAGGAAAAATCACTATTCAATTCAAAGATTCAACTTAATTTAATCAAGGACAACCCAAGAAAAATCACAAAATTAACACTAAATTTATTATGACTTTGAGAAAAAAAAAATAGTAATGAATTACTAATGGTGACGATTTGGGGAAAAAATTTTCATAGGAAAATAATAATATGAAGAATGAAACAAACTTCAAAACTTCATAGATAATTCTTTTCATCTTTAGATATTTAAACCAACTATTTTCAATGCAAAAACCAAAATACACAGTCAGTTGTTCCACCACTATAAACTATACAACAAACTGAGCCATAGCAAATGTTGATAACACAAAATCTCATAAAGGATGTATAAGCATATTCCAAAAGGTAAAAAACAACAAATTTTTTATAGATGTTTTCTTAAAGAATACAATCATATGAAACTTGAAAGCAGGTTCAAAGAATAGGTGTAGCACATAAAAGCCAATCATTCATTTTAAGTTGGAGAAACAAAATCCATCCTAGTTCAATTGAAAAAGCATAAGAAAAATGAGCGGAGTTCTTTACACTATTTATATAAACCATTCATGCTATCCCTCATCCAAAATCATATATGGACCTTTTATATATCATACCTACATATTGGATCATAACAACTTTGTGACCAAAGGGCCTATTATTTGTTGGGGTTTATGCCCTAAAATCCAATTTATTGGCATGTCATGAATAATTAAATTGTTTAATTATATGATACTATTTATAAATGAACTAATGGGACATTATCTTAGTCCATGAGATGCATAGTATGTGATTTATGTGAAAAGTTATAGAAGATATAAATCACAAGTTCTTTGTAGACTCAGAATTTTAGTTCGTAGTCGGTGATGAAATTGGGCATTTCATTTGCAAAGACTATAATATATTAACTAAGATGATTTGTCTTGATCATGGAAGTGGAGACTTTTAGTTGATATGTTGATATGTTTTAAGAGTTAAGACATATTAAACTGGACCTCTATGAGATTTATTATTCTCCTAACGACTGTCAAATGAATAATAAATCTCACAACTTCTATTTAATCAACTCTAAATTCTAAGAGAATAATGGACCTAATCATAAGGTGTAGGTTGCTTTGATATATCAGGAGTGAGATTTATAAGTCTCGATCAAAACCTCAGTATGTTAGGCAGCCACATTTAATGTTCATGGAACATATATTCTCAAGATAGAATTCATAATCTCTGAACGGAGATATAAAATATTCCCTTGAGATAAGTTTAATGTGTTTGGTTATTCAGAGTGTTGGGCCCAACCACTTTAGTAAGGAGTTACTAAAGTATATATCTATGGAATTGGATTTCATAAATATATGATGAATAACATAAATAATTAAACTGGGTACTCAAGGATTAAGATGTAGTAATCTTCAAAGTGGCAATCAACATTCATGACTTTGTATTACTACAAATATTTTAATGAAGGGGTTGCATATATAATAAATTCTTGGGATATAATTTATTAATAAGGCCTAGAGTGCAATTATATTCATATAGTGGTATTGAATATAATTAATGGTAACTTTGGACTTGTCAAGAGTTGACAGAAAAGCCCAAGGCCCATTGGAGCTAGAGTCTTATTTGTTTCCTTTTGGTCCCTTTTGCCATCATTCTAATGGAACAACGTTCCCTCTTGTCGGCACCATCCAGATATGCCCCTAGTTCTAAGAATTTTATGATATCATAGTACCATGGAACTTCCTCTTCCGCTATGGTCATTATAGAAGCTTCGGTCTTCCCTTTGTGCACTTCCTCATAACTTTCCTCAATCTCTATGAGTCATGTCCATACTCCTTCAGGTATTTCAACCATGGAGGTCAAGGTAGATAAGGCATCCACAAGTTGATTTTGAGCTCTAGGGATGATTGTGTACTCAATCTTATCAATGGTCTTGGTCAAGTCCTCCGAGTATTGTTTATAAGGCTTCAAATGTTCCTCTTTTACCTTCCACAACTTTTATGCTTAGGCTTTAACCATGGTTGAATCTCTAAAGACTTCGGCCTCCTTTACCCTCAATTCTCGAAGAGTTTCCATTCCGGCAATACAAGCCTCATATTCAGCCATGTTGTTAGTTACTTCAAAGTTCAACTTGATTGCCAATGGTATGTGAGATCCATCGGGCATGACTAAGAGTATTCCAATCCCATTCCCATATTACTTTATGACTCCATCAAAATACATCTTCCATGTCCTTAGCTCAACATCCTAAATGTCCTCATCTGGAAAGTCTTCTTTACCATCTTCCCCTTCTATGGGATTCTCAGCACAAAAATCAAACACGACGCTCCTTTGATAGTGTCTCTAGCCACATACTTCAAATCAAATTCTGCCAATAAGGTTAACCATCTTGACAATCTTCCAGTCAAAGCAGGCTTCTCAAAGAGATACTTTAATGGGTCCATTCTTGCTACCATCCATATTTGGAAAGGTAAGATGATATCTCTCAACTTCTGTATGGCCTAAACAAGTGCCAAGCATGACTTTTCTATGGGAATGTACCTAGTTTCATAATCATTGAACCTCTTGCTTAAGTAGTATATGGCCCTCTCATAATGATGGAACCCCCAACCAAACACAAAACCACCAAGAAACAAAACACTTACATCATCAGCAATAAGTTATCAATCACCATACGCCAAGTCTGCAAGGAACGCTTGGGAGGTGTTGACAAACGATACTTAAGCAGCCAAGAAAGAAACCTGGGAAACATGTCATCAACATCTTCTAAGTGTTGTGGACCAACCCCAAAATATTCATACATACAGACCTAAAAAAAATCAACACACATCACCAACACCACAACAACACAAATAACATTTACAAAACACACTTAACCAAGAATTTAAACCTCACCTGCCAAACAAATGGCACACCCCCTAAGCTTGAAAGACTGCGCCCAGAAAGCTGAGTCATGAAGTGCAAGAGGGTTGCATAAGCTATACCGCCCTAATCATACTTTTGATCTGGTCGATATCCCTCAAACTCCACAAATAATGTAAACTCACAATGCTCCCCAAGTCTGGACATAAGAAAGTCCCAATGAAGAGAGGAATGAACATACGAGTACCAGTGACTAAGTCTCACACCTCTCATTGTTAGAGTAAGCCTCATCAAGGGTACATTTTCACTCTTGATCTTTGGAGGCACCAAACCCAGAAGACCTCTAATTTTCGCTGATGTGATGGGGTCATTAACTTTAACTCTTTCACCACCCAAATTTAAGCCAATAATGGCTAAGAAGTCATAGGTTGTTAGCATCATCTCACCAATACCCAAAAAATGAAAAGTGTAGGTAGTATCTTAGAATCGCTCTAACAAGGCAAGAAGCAATTGGAGGTCCTTATACTCATTGGTATCATGGTTCAATAGAGCTTGAAAAAAGGTTTGAAAACCGACTTCACTAATGACATTCTTGACGTCTAGGGATAGTGCCTCCCACTTGAACTTCAACATCTGGAGACTACCTCAACTCTTGAGGTTCTACAAAACAAAGTTTAGCCAATCATTGAGATGTTCACAAAACACCATGTCCCAAAATACTCATTCCCAAATCCCAATCATTAAAATAATGCCCCTAACAAAATTAGCCAAACCCCAAAGGCCATTCCACAAATTCAAATTCAATGACAACCCAACAATATCCCAATCAAGCCAAAAATTCATTCAACAATGACTCAAGCTGATGAGGACACAATTTACTGTTTAATTGTTGTAATTTATTATTTTTGGTATTTTTATGTAAAAACGTTATTTTAGGTTTAGGTGATTTAATTCCTTGTTTTTAGGTGCATTTAATGCTTTTTTAGGTCAAATTTGATTCCAGATATGGTAAGGTATCAATTAGGAGTTATTTTAGAATATATTTTCTTGTCTGTCAAGTTTCATGGAGCCCTTAAATAGGCCTTATGCTTGTAAACGTTTTTCATAGAAAATTATTGAATAAAATTCAGAAAAGGTGAGGCTTATCAAGGATTCTTCCTTGTGGCGTTCAAACTTTATACCTTTGGTTCGTGATTCTTTATAATCATTGGGTCAAGGTCAACTTATACCTTTGGTTCGCGTTTCAATTATAAACGTTGGGTCAAGGTTTCTATCAAAAATCTGAATTTTAGCTTTCTTGGGCAAGTATTCCAATATTTTTGTTGGGTCTCAAAGCGTGTCGATTGGGGTTCACATCATTTGGTATTAAATATTCCAATATTTTTGTTGGGTCTCAAAGCGTGTCGATTGAGGTTCGCATCATTTGGTATCAGAGCACAGGTTCTAAAATCAGATTTCTATCCCTTTATCTTGTTTCCTGTTATCATCCTATCCTGTTTCTGTTGAGTTCTTCATTCATCGTTCTTATTTTTTTTTGTTTTTGTTGAAGTGCACTAGGTTAAAATCGTGCACCCAGTTCCCAAAAAAAAAAAAAAAAAAAAAAAAAAAAACTTGAAAAAAGAAAAAAGAAAAAAAAAAGATGGTAATTATTGAGAACATTGTGGAAGATTCAATTGAGGTTAATTATGAGGATGAGTCCACAACTCACAATCCTCTAGTCTCAATTGATTTGTTGAAGATGACTATTCAATTTGTTGATTTTCTTGGAGTAGAAAATTTTAATTTTATTATCAACCCTTTGTTGATTGATGTTGCAAATAAATTGAAAGTAGATGAGAAGAAATTTTCTGCTACACTTTATGAAGGATTCAAGTTTCATAACAGAATCAAGTCATTAAAGCATTCGAAGTATTTGTTTATTTGGAGTGGAAGATTTCAGATTTCAAAGATGAACTCGAGGACGAGTTTGTTTCAAGTGGAGGGGTCTGATGAGGACACAATTTACTGTTTAATTGTTGTAATTTATTATTTTTGGTATTTTTATGTAAAAACGTTATTTTAGGTTTAGGTGATTTAATTCCTTGTTTTTAGGTGCATTTAATGCTTTTTAGGTCAAATTTGATTCCAGATATGGTAAGGTATCAATTAGGAGTTATTTTAGAATATATTTTCTTGTCTGTCAAGTTTCATGGAGCCCTTAAATAGGCCTTATGCTTGTAAATGTTTTTCATAGAAAATTATTGAATAAAATTCAGAAAAGGTGAGGCTTTGCTCTCTTTTGGTTCTTCAAGAACTGTGAACTTATCAAGGATTCTTCCTTGTGGCGTTCAAACTTTATACCTTTGGTTCGTGATTCTTTATAATCATTGGGTCAAGGTCAACTTATACATTTGGTTCGCGTTTCAATTATAAACGTTGGGTCAAGGTTTCTATCAAAAATCTGAATTTTAGCTTTCTTGGGCAAGTATTCCAATATTTTTGTTGGGTCTCAAAGCGTGTCGATTGGGGTTCACATCATTTGGTATTAAATATTCCAATATTTTTGTTGGGTCTCAAAGCGTGTCGATTGAGGTTCGCATCACAAGCATATGCCCAACACAAAAAATTTCCATATCAACACAAAAAATAATACCCAAAAAAAATTTCCATACCCAAAACAATTTCCATACTCATGAGATAAGGCCTACACATCCCAACAAAATTTCCACACTCATTAAAAAAAATGAGTTTACTCAATCATGCATACACATCAAATTCTAATGATTTCAATACCCACAAAAATCAAGTCAAAATTCATCCAACAATACCACAAGCTACACACAATGCAAAGCAACATAAACCATCAACATTGTCCAAATTTCATAATACCAAACAACTCAACAATTCAAAAATGCCAAAAAAAAAAAAAAGCATGACCACACAACGTTTTTCAAGCAAGTCCTACAATGTCCAAAATTCCCACAAAAACAAAAAACCACAAAATGTCAAATTTACAAATTTACCAACAAAGAAGCAAAAAATGAGCTCACCCTGAAATCCTTTTTGGATGAGTGTGGAGCATGGGTTTTTGGGTCTTGAAGGAGCCCTTCTTCATCATTCTATTCTAAGGATGGATGATATTTCTTCCCATTGAAAGTAAGAATAGTTGGTCCATAGGGAGATGCCATGGAAGTGCAAATATGGAGGTTTAAAAAAAAAAGGGTTTTGCAAAGATTATCAAGAACTCAAGGATCTAAAAAGATATTTTGAGAGATGGAAGAAATCAAGTTTGGAGGCCTAGAGAAGTGATTTTCTAAGCAAGAAATGGTGTGGAAATGAAGAAAATGCAAAAGGATGAAGCTTGTGAATAGTGACAATGGAGGAAGATGAGAGAGTGGTGAAGAAGAAGTAAAAAAAAAAAAAAAAAGGAAAACATAAAGAAAGGAGGCCGAATTTCGGGCCCCCTCTTTAAAAATTCCACATGAGTTACTGAGTCAACTTATGTTTGACTAAGTTGACTCAGTCAACTCACCACAAAAAAATAAATAAATAAAAATTCTTGTGTTCTTAAAAATGATGATGAAATGAAATGATGAATGGATGATAAAAAATAAGCAAAAAAAAAAAAACTTTTCAAGGATTTCCAATGATAGATGATATCAATTTCAAGAAAATTTCAAATCTTGAAAGAATTTTGTTTTTTCTTTAAGAATGTTCAAGAATAAAGTGTCTCACTTTCAAAGAAAATTTCAAATTTCAAGAAAAAAAAAATGAAAAATGATGGAAAGAAATTTTTGAAAGGCCCCAAAAAAATCAAGTTTTTCCTTTTGAAGAAGAAGTTCGAGTTTAAAAAAAATAGGGGAAGGAAGAAGAAGAAAAATTGCACATCTCAAATGATAAGACAATAAATCACTAATCACTTAAATCTAATTCGGGCCTTTGGTCTTTTGCAGGCAAAGTCTAGATTCAGACTGAGATAAAGAAAGCTTTTAGTCACCTCAGATTTAGGCCGAGATAGAGAAAGCTCTCAGTCACCTATGATTTAGACTGAGATAGAGAAAACTCTTAGTCACCCTAGATTCAAATCGAGATAAAGAAAGTTCTCAGCCTCCCCAGATTCAGACCGAGATAGAGCTCTCAGTCGCCTCAGATTTAGACCAAGATAGAGAAAGCTTTCAGTTACCTTAGATTCAAACCAAGATAGAGAAAGCTCTCAGTCACATCAGATTCAGACCAAGATTGAGAAAGCTCTTAGTCACCTCAGATTCAAACTGAGATAGATAAAGCTCTCAATCACCCTAGATTCAGACCAAGATAGAGAAAGCTCTCAGATTTAGACTGAGATAGAGAAAGCTCTCAGTCGCACTAGATTTAGAACGAGATAGAGAAAGCTCTCAATCGCACTAGATTCAAAACGAGAAAGAGAAAGCTCTCAGTCGCCCCAAATTTAGATCAAGATAGAGAAAGCTCTCAGTCACCTCAGATTCTGACCAAGACAAAGAAATCTCTCAGTCACCTCAAATTCAAAGTGAGATGGAGAAAGCTCTCAGTTGTCCCATATTCAAACCAAGATAGAGAAAGCTTTTAGATGCCTCAAATTCAAACTGAGATAGAGATAGCTCTTAATCACCTCAAATAATTTAGAACTAGATAAAGAAAGCTATCAGTCCCCTCAAATTCTCAATCAGCATTCCCGATCAAGTGAATATAGTTCTTGATTGCCCTCATTAGCATTTAAGATTTAATTCACGTTCATCAATTATCAAGTAGATTAAGTATTCATAGTTCTCAATTTTCAAAACAACAAAACACTAGTTCTATGTCCCAAGGTTTTAGGTTCTAGGGATAGAAAATCTTTGAACATTCAATCTTGATTCAATCATGGCCGCTAAAATCAATGTCTTTATTTTACATTGACTTTCGCTTTGCAAGCTTTGTCAATGAGGGGCATTATGTAGACACTTGATTTCGCACTCCTAATTTAATCTTGGAAGATGGCTAGAATGACCATTTCTTGGAAAAACACATGGAAAATACGTGTTTGTATCTCATACAAAACATGTTAGGATTAGTGCCCTTAAATCCTATTATATGATGCAATGTATGTTATTATTTATGACATTATGTATGACTTAATGTTGTGTTTAATAAAGTTGTTTTATTATTATCTAAAAATAATGGTAACATGAATATTGGGACATTATCATATAGTCCATGAGATGTATTGTATGTGATTTATGTGATTTAGTCACAGAAGATGTAAATCACAAGTTCCTTGTAAACTCAAAATGTAGTTCATAGTCGGTGATGAAAATTAGGCATTTCATCTGCGAAGACTATAACATATCAACTAAGATGATTTGTCTTGATCATGAAAATGGAGATTTCTAGTTGGTATGTTGAACATATTGAACTGGACTGTGTGAGATTTATTATTCGTTCAACAACTGTCAAATGAATAATAAACTCACAACTTATATTTTCATGAACTCTTAATCCTAAGAGAATAATGGACTTAATCATGAGGTGTAGGTTGCCTTGATATATCAAGAGTGAGATCTAGAGTAACGGTCAAAACCTCAGTATGTTGAGCAACCATATTTAGTGTTGATGGAATTCATAGTGAAGTTTAATGAGTCTAACGGAGATACAAAATATTCCCTTGAGATAAGTTTAATGAGTTTGTTATTCAAAACGTTAGGCCTAACTACTTTAGTAAATAGTTACTAGAGTATATATTTATGAAATTGGATTCCATAAATATATGATGAATAACTTAAATGATTAAACCGGGTACTCAAGGATAAGATGTAGTAATTTACAAAGTGGCAGTCTACATTCATGACTTTGTGTTACTACAAATATTTTATGAAGGGATTGCATGTACAATAAAGTCTTGGGATATAATTTATAGATAAGGCCTAGAGTGCAACAATATTTATATAGTTGTATTAAATATAGTTAATGGTAACTTTGGACTTGTCAAGAGTTGACAGAAAAGCCCAAGGCCCACTGGAACTAGTGTCTTATTGGTCCCTTTTGGTCTCACTCCAAGCCACACACTTAAGCCCAATTGGAAATGCCCAAAAGGCCAGCCCAATTAGATAATCGGTTAGACACAAAGGGATAAAACATATAGAATTTTCTGTATAGAATTTTTGGATAAACATTATTGTGAAGTGGTGCATGTTAGTGTTAGACACTTTGACATTTCTCCATTTGGAACTGATTGAGGGACTACACATCTTGGGCGTTAGTGGAATTAGAGTGAAGATTGAAAGTGTTCCCAAGCTCTTCTGTTCTTCGGTTTTGAAATTCACTGCTTCAAGGTACATTCTCTTGTTCTCAAATTCTGAAACTTATATGAATGAAGTAGATCCGTTTGTTTTCCGCTGTGTACATGCATATTTCCATCAAAACATGCATAGCGGAAAATTAACGGATCTACTTCATTCGCAATTGATAACATGTACTATGTAAGTTTTAGAATTTAAGAACAAGAAAGTGTACCTTGGTGCGGTGAAATTCAAAACTAAAGATCAGAAGCACTTGGGAACACTTTTAATCTTCACTCCAATTCCACTTAATGCCTAAGAAGTGTGGTCTCTCAATTAGTTTCCGAGGAGGGAATAGGAGAGTGTCCAACACTCTCATACAAACCATTTCATTCCTTGTATGTTCTTAATGAAAACACTTATGAAAAGGTCTTATGAAAAACTTAATAAAATTTTGTATGTTCTCTTCTTATATATAACTGATTATCCAATTAGGCTAGCCTTTTGGGTCATTCCAATTGGGCTCTTGTGTGTGGCTTGGAGTGGGACCAAAAGGGACCAATAAGACACTAGCTCCAATGGGTCTTGGGCTTTTCTGTCAACTCTTGACAAGTCCAAAGTTACTATTAACTATATTTAATACCACTATATAAATATAGTTGCACTCTAGGCCTTATCAATAAATTATATCCCAAGACTTTATTGTACATGCAACTCCTTCATAAAATGTTTGTAGTAATACAAAGTCCTGAATGTAAACTACCACTTTGAAGATTACTACATCTTAATCCTCGAGTACCCGGTTTAATCCTTTAAGTTATTCATTATATATTTATGAAATCTAATTCCATAAATATATACTTTAGTAACTCCTTACTAAAGTGGTTGGGCTCAACTCTCTAAATAACCAAACCATTAAACTTATCTCAAGGGAATATTTTGATCTCCGTTAAGAGACTATAAATTCCATCTTAAGAATATATGTTCCATCAACACTAAATGCGGCTGCCCAACATACTGAGGTTTTAACCGTGACTAATAGATCTCACTCCTGATATATCAACGCAACCTACATCTCATGATCAGGTCCATTATTCTCTCAGGATTAAGAGTTTATGTAAATAGAAGTCGTGAAATTTATTATTCATTTGACAGTCGTTAGGAGAATAATAAATCTCACAGCGGTCTAGTTCAATATGTCTATATCAAAATACCAACTAGAAATCTCAATTTCCATGATTAAGACAAATCATCTTAGTTGATATGTTATAGTCTTCGCAGATGAAACGCCCAATTTCATCATCGACTACGAACTACATTTTTAGTTTACAAGGAACTTGTGATTTACATCTTCTGTGACTAAATCACATAAATCACATACAATGCATCTCATGGACTAAGGTAATGTCCTATTAGTTCATTTATATATAGTCTCATATAATTAAACAATTTAATTATTAATGACATGCCAATAAATTGGATTTTAGGGCATAAACCCCAACAATCTCCCACGTGCCCTCAAAGACAATTTACCATATGTCCGATGCTTATCTCCCTTTAGAGTAATTCATAGTTACTCTAAGGCAAGGTTTGGAAACAAGTTTCAGTCAGATTTATCGTATAAATTATCTTTTCTACTACTATTTCTCTTGTACTCATATCTCTCTAATGAGATGATACTATTTACACTTAATGTGTATCTTCACCACCTAGGGTGAACACATATCTTGAAGTCCAATTTCATGATGTGTATCTTCACCACCTAGGATGAACACATATCTTGAAGTCCAACTTCATGAATCACAATCAAACTACAAGTCAGTATTTGTACATCTAGTAACTATCAAAACTTCACTTCTGTGGACAACCATATAATCCCTCATTCTCCTAAGATATTTGAGTACATACTTTACTCCCACTAAATTAAGTGATCTTTGATTCAATTGATATTTGCTTACCATGCCCACCGCAAAATAGATATTTAGCCTAATATGTAGCATAGCATAAAGACTTCTTATCGAATTAGTATAAGAAACCGTCTTATTATGCTCTTCCTTTTATATGTCTTAGGACCATAGCCCTTTATAAAGGAACTTTAAACTTAAAAGGAAAGAATCCTTTCTTGAAGTATTACATGCTATACTTGGCTAGAATCTAATCTATTTAAGCAGTTTGAGATAGACTAAACATCCTAAATTCTGAATTTTAACAAAGTTTAATTCTTAGGATGTGACCAGCCTTTCCCAAGTACTTTATATTAAACTGGACTAGACAACCAAAAACTCTATTGATGACAATAACTCTACATCATTCTAAATGATTAGAATGTCACGTGCAATTAATTTAAATTAATTATGATTGATTAAACAATTACAATTGATTAAATAATTTTGTGATTGGCTGATGGTTTTTGTCGAAAATAAGCCTGCTTGCATGGGAATAAAATAGATAATCACTTAACAAAGAAATTGTTGATAATTAAGTCTTTTTAGAATATTTATCTATCATATAATTATTACTTTAAAGACCTGATTATCAAGATAAAAGGGATTAATTTTAGAATATGAATTAAAAACGTGTCTAGGTGAAATTCTCGACTCAAAAATCCTCAAAAAAGATTCCAAATCGAACCAAAATTGGAAGAGAAACTCGGCATCCAAGAGGGGCAATTGGATCAGCACTTCCCAAGTGCCAATTGGCACAAACTCGAGGCTCGGCCCGGGAACTTTATGATTAAGACAAAACCTATCTTTTTCAAATTTTTGGGGATAATGACACATTCCAATTCATATATGATCTTATTCAGCTTATTTTCAAGCATCCAACCTCTATAAATAGAGGAAAAAGATCAGAAATTAGGACCCCTTTTCTGACCCTTTCTTTCTTCCCTTTTTTTTTGACTTCCTTGCTCCCTTTAAGTTAAAGATGTTCTGGAAGCCTTGGCTTTAAGAATTTCTTTCTTGTAAGTAAAATATTTTAAATCTCAAATAAGTGAAAATTTCTTAGATTTCTAAAGTATTCTTTCGTGGAAGGGTACACTCATGCAAGTAAGTATTTAATTTCGTTCTGGTGTTTATTTTTCTATTCTCTTAATTGATATGTTTGTGTTGTTCATTGCATTCTTTTTATGAATATGTGTCTGATTTCATTGTCAATATGATCTTGTTCACAATTTATATATGCCATGTTCACATGTTTAGTTGGAATTTTCTTTAGTTGATTAACATGGTTGTGATTTAATTCTTCTTTAAATTTCAAGGTCTGCAATTAACCACTAAAACTTTAAAAAAAACAATAACAAATTTGTATTTTCACTAAACACAATTTGAAAATTTTTCTAAAAAAAAAAAAAACCAGATCTGTATTTTCATTAAATACAAATCTGAAAACTTTTTCTGAACAAAAATAGATATGTATTTTCATTAAATACAAATCTGATTTTTTTTTTTTTTGAAATTTTTCTAAACAAAATCAGATCTATATTTTCATCAAATATAGATCTCAAAATTTTTCTAAAATTTTTTCTCAACAAAAACAAATCTGTATTTTCATTAAATACAGATCCAAAATTTTTTCTAAATAAAAAACTGGTCTGTATTTTCATTAAATATAAATCTGCAATTTTTTTTTTAATAAAAAACTGGTCTGTATTTTCATTAAATACAGATTTGCAATTTTTTTTTAATAAAAAAACTGATCTATATTTTAATTAAATACAGATCTGAATTTTTCAAGCATACAAAACTGATCTGTATTTTCATTAAATACAGATTTGAACTTTTTATGATAAAAAAATGGTTTTCTTCTGTAATAAAACTACAAATTTTGGATTTTCAAAGAGTGAATTAATATTTAAGTTAAGGATTTTTAATAAGTCATTATAATCTGCATCTTTTGAAATGGTATATAATGGTCATTTAAAGTCTAGAAGACCAGACTCTGTCTAGGCGGAATGGGTGCCTAACACCTTCCAATTCTATAACCTATCCTCCGAACTTAGGTTTTTGGATAGTAGACTAGTGTTTTATCTTTTGTTGTTGGTAGATTGAAACTAGGATTAAAGCTTTGTAATTCTTACATGGATTTTATCCAAGACCAAAGTTGTGTAAAGTTATTCTACAAAGTTGTATTTGTATAGGCCATTAATGACATTTGAGGTATTTTTGGACATGTGAATTGTATTTTAATTCTTTCTTATTTTTTTTATAAAAAAAAAAAAAAAAAAAAGTGATGACTCCACACAATTACCCAAGAGGTGCTTTAAGCACCCAAATTTCATTTTTGAGAGGACCCCAAAGTTTCCGATTCCTCACACCTTATTTCTTTCTCATTTCTAGGTGGAGGCATCTCCAATATGGCTTTGATCTTGGATGGGTCAACTTCTATCCCTCTATCACTCACTAGGAAGCTTAGCAATTTCCCAGCGATTACTCCGAAGGTACGCTTTTGTGGGTTCAATCTTTGCCTATACTCTTTAATCCTCTTGAAAAACCTCCTCAAATTTATGATGTGGCTTTCTCTATCCTTGGATTTCACTATCATATCATCGACACACACCTCCACCTCATTATGCATCATATCATGTAACAAGGCTGTAGCCATCCTTTGGTAGGTTGCTCTGTCATTCTTGAGGCCAAACGGGCATCATCGTGTAACAATAGATTCCTTATTCTGTAGTGAAAAAGGTTTTGGCCATATCTTTTGGAGCTATCTTGATTTGGTTCTACCCCAAAAAACCATCCATGAAAGACATCAAGGCACTTCCCACCGTGTTATCCCCCAAGACATCAATGTGAGGGAGGGGAAAGTCATCCTTAGGGCAAGCCTTGTTTAAGTCCCTAAAATCGACACACATCCTCACCTTCCCATCTTTCTTATGTACGGGCATGAGATTGGCTATCCATTCAGCTTGGTGTACAAGTTTGATGAACCTTACTTTTAATTGCTTAGTGACTTCCTCCTTGACTTTTATGGGCCATTCGGTCATCATTCTTCTCAAATTTTGTTTGACGGGTATCTTGTGATCATGAGTATCAATGTGATGTTAAACTATCTCAAGGTCAATTCCAGGCATATCTTTATAGGACCATGCAAACACCTCTTGAAATTCCGTAAGGAGTTCTTGGAGATCTTTTCTTTCTTTTTCATGTAAAGTTGAGCCAACTTTAATTAAGCGTCTCTCATCATTGCCCAAATTAATAGTTTCATGAGTTGGTCCATAGATTCAATTTTCTTTACCAATTTTTTATTAATTTCATTTTCAAACTCATTTGAATCATTTAAGTACAAAATTTCAATGTTATGGGGCACATCAAAGTAAGCCAAATTAGAATTCATCTTATTGAAAATATTGAAAAGTACATTGAAACTCGCAATACAAAACCTTTTTCCTATGTTTTCAGAAAACCCAACCCAAGTCCAATTATTAATAGGCCCTATAGCAGGCATGATGAATTTGGAAGGATCACTTGGCTCTCCATTGGTGATGGTGAACACGTCCCCAATTGTCTTCATCATGGTCTTCATTGCTTCAGCATCTGTGCAGTTCACCCAATCATCCTCTTCTTGTATCTCCTTGATCACCACAGTAGGCTTCTCCTTAAAGGTGAGCTTTTCATTAACGAACATTTCCCAACCCAGATACACCTTTCCATCCTTACCTACTCAAGGTTCGGGAAAGCCACAATAAGGGAAGTTCCTTCTTTCTTTCATGAAGTTCCCATTAAGAGTGGCAAGGTTTTTCTTGAATCGCAACCTTCAAAGAATCCTACACCTTCCCTAGTCACTTGAGTCTTGACATTAGGGAACTCGACGACCCTTTTCCTTCTTTCCCAATGGCCATTCCAAGCTTGTATCCCATGTTCTTCATCATTGTAATCACTTCATGGCTACAATATGGGAAAAAGTCAATAGCATACCTTTCATCCTTCAACCTATATATAGCCATATTCACAAACTCAAAGCCACTCATTTGAAGCTTACTTCCTATTTCCTTGAGTCTACAAGTTGGTGCTAGAATTTCACCATATCCAAGCATTATGGCAATCCCTCCTTTCGATGGGATCTTCATCTTTTGGTGTAATGAGGAGGGGATTGCCCCGTTGGGGTGAAGCTAAGCTCTTCCCAAGAGAAGGTTGTAATTTGGGGTGATGTCCATGACATGAAACTCCACAATGGTTCCTATTGGCCCAATCTTGCAAGGAGCCTTGAATGTACCCATAACCTTCCTTGAAGTGTTGTCATATGCCCTTATGGTTAAAGGAGAAGGAATGATAGTCTCCATATCTAGGCCAATAGTGAAGGCAGTCCTAAAAGGACAAACATTCAGGGCGAACCCATTGTCAATAAGTACCATTGGAACCTTGGCACCCATGCATTCAATGGTGATTTGTAAGGGTCTAGTGTGAGTGGCTCCTTCAGAAGGGAGATCTTCATTGAAAAAGGCAAGGAGGGGTTGTTAGGAACCCTCGAATTCCATGAGAGACAAAACTTATGGTGTTTCTATAGGTACTTCCTTCCCATTCAAAGCGTCCAAGAGAGCCTTATGATGCTTTTGAGAGGCCATGAGTAAGCCCCATATGGACACATGAGCTTGGGTCTTCTTCAATTACATTAAGACTCTATTTTCTTATTCTTTGTCTTCTTTAGGTTCCATGGGCTTGGACCCCTCTCCTAAATCTCTACCAAGACAATCCTTTTCCAAAAACGATGGCTTGTAGTGCTTCCCACTCCTAGTGATATTTGCTATATTGTCCTCCAAGATCCTTTTCTTTAATTTTGTCACTCCTTTGGGAAGTATTCCCTACACTACTATTGCCTCATTCAAGGCTTCATCTTCTTCATCCCATATTCCTTGGACTTCCACAGCATTGATATTGACATTTGTAGTCTCTATCAACTTTGAGCAATCCCATTTGATCTCATCCATTTCACCCAATTTCGATATGGAGGGGGACCCCTATTGTAATCAGGCAAAGGGTTCTTTCTTATTTTGGGTTTGGTGATAATTTTGGGATTTTGAAGGTTTCCATTATCTATGAGGTCTTGTATCTTGTGTTTGAGGCGGAAGCAATTGTTCGTTTTATGGTTGGATTTTTGGTGGCAATGGCAATATTCATTAAGGTTCCAAGTGGGAGGTATAAGATTAGGCATGGGTGTATGGTCTAAAGGTTTGATGAATCCTTTGGAGGATAGGTTTTTATATGCTTGAGGAAGGGTGATTCCTAGGTCAGGGAATTCTCGGGGAGCTTTCTTTGGATAGGCTAATGTTCGTGGGGGTATGATGGCGCTCACATTTACGGGATTGAGTGCTTTAGTGGTAATTGCTCCCCCTTCATATGTTTTCTTGGTTGGAGGCATACTTTCACCTTTCTCCAATTATCAATTGTTGATAGCGTCTTCAATTCTTGTCCCACAATCACATAGTTCTCCAAATGAGCTAATAGGCAACGACAAAAGCCTAACTATTAAAGCTGGAAGCAAGTTCTTGATGATCACGATGATTTGGTCCTTCTCATTTAACCTATTGACCATTTTAGACACCTTGGTCTTCCATCTAGTCATGTATTCGAAAAATGTCTCCCCTACACCTTGTTTGGTAGTCTCCAAATCCCTTAGAGGCACATCAATCATGGTGTTGAAGATGAATTGGTCCACAAACAACTCCACTAGTTCATTCTACACCTTAGTTTTGCTTGGATCAAGGCTATAGTACCACCTTGATGCACCTCCCGTGCATGAGAAAGGAAATGCATGCAACGTTTGCTTCTCATCTAGCCATTTCATTTTAGTGATGCTTAGGTACCTTCTTATGTGTTGCTTCAGATCTCTAGTCCCATCAAGCTTTTCCACATCGGAGATCTTGAAATTAGGAGGAAATGCAATAGAAGCCTTTGAACTCATTCCCCCTATGTTATAGAGGTAATCATCCATTCCTTGCGCCTTACAGAAGGTGAGTTACATACTTCTCCATTGTTTCCCTCATAGCTATGGTTTTCGCGGTGAGTTTCTCAAATTGCTTTTTCTTTTCATATTCTGCTTTGTCCTTTTCGTCCCATTCTTGCACTTCCTCTTCAACATCATGGATTTCCACATATGCGGATTTCTTGAGCATAGAATCCTCCAACCTAGTGAGACGCCCTCCCATTTTCTTAAAGATGTCCTTAGAAAATTTTTAAGTTCATTTTAATGAAGGCTCACTTGCAATATCACTCCCTTCCCTCTCATAGATTTTTTCCCCTTGTTTCATTGGGCTTTGATCCATTTACAATAAAGATCTCATCATACTCTCGTGAGCTTTCATTAGAAAGCACTTAGAAATTTTCAACCCTTTGTCTCTTTGTCTCAAGCATTGACTACGACATGTTCATCACCTTTAGGCTTTTCTTTTTTATGCATTGTTTCTTTTTTTTTCTTTTTCTTTTTTGAAATAACCCTCTAGCTAGAATATATTGTAGCCTTCATCTCAAAGTCTATGAAGTTCTCATCATTTTGGGCCTAGGCATACAACAAGGAGGCCCAAGATTAGGGAAGTTCATGTTGGCTTTGTAGGATTTTGGATGTTAAGTCCATAGCATATTTGTTACCTTAGGCCCAAAAGTCCACTTTTTCCAAAGGGCTTTTTCCACTTGGGCCTATGATAACAATTAGGCTATGGTTTTATGAACCTTTTCAGTTAAGATATACCTTTGGATTTAGGGACAAGTCACATGTGAGAGCCTCTTTTTTTTTTTATACCAAAACATCTAGGGTATACCATAACTTTAGGGTCATCCCTTCTATATTTACATCTTTTATTTATTCCTTAGAATTAGGTGAACACATGATATATGGTTGAACAAGCAAGAGATATAAAAGATATCCTTTATGGTAGGGTCTAGGATCTCTCTAGTGTGGGTAGGCTCCCTAAGGCTAAAGGGATAGATAAGTAGGTCACTTACAACTTGGTGGGCTATAATTCCAACTGAGGGCCTAAGTGGACCTCATAGTGGATTGGTAGCAAACATTTAACGTACTAAAAGCCCATTACAGGCGATGGCACAGATTGTGAGTTGGTGCAATGAACTCCGAAAGATTTGGGCTCAAGTAAAGCCTTCCCTCTTCGCACCCATCACCAATTGAGGTTAAGGGAAAAAAGAAACCAAGTGATGTGTGTGCAAACAAGTATTTAAGTAGTTTTTATCAAGGTTAATAAATAAGAAACATAGGAATTAAACTCGCTATCCCCAGCGAAGTCTCCACTATGGACACAACAAATGGAGTCGGAGTCGCCACCTAGTTTTTGCAATGGTCTAGAAACCATATATATAGCATCCTCTCAAGAAAGGACCTTTTAATCTTAGTACTAGAGATATGGGTTCAAAGTTTAGGTACGTTCTTGGGAAGGTGTTAAGCAACCAAGACCGCATAACCCTAAGGTTAGCATCCCATCATTATGCCTTACGTCTTAACCTCATTAAAAACATGTTCAACACTTGTATCTATTATACTCACACATATACTAGCATACATCTAAGCATATAACATGGCATCATCATCCCTAAACACATACATATCTACCCTTAAACAAAAGATAGCAAAACCCATATGCACATAAAAGAAAACCCTAGCATGTGAAACCTTATCATACCATTCATCTCAAACAAAGGTAGAAATAAATCAAGGCAACAACTTAACCATGGCAATCATAAGATCATATAAACATTCATACTCAAAATTAAACATCATACAAACATATTCATCACAAAAGATGCATGTTCATATCAATGCATGACCTACCTTTACTTACCTTGCAACAACTCAGCACCTATGGCATCAATGCATGGACATGTGAATGAATGGCATGGCATTAAAACTAAGAGACAAAAAGATAAACCCCAATCTAAACATATTAAAGACAAAAAAGCATGTGAACAAAGCAAACAGAAACTTATGAAGTATAAAGCATGTGAAAAGAAACCCAAAACATAAACATATTATATGAAGCAAAGAATGAAATAAAAGAATTAGGGTTTCTAGGCAATGGCCTGCGTACATAGATAGAGGTCAGCGTACATAGGCCAAGCCCCACACATGCAAGATTTGATCTGCGTACGCATAATCATGGTACACGCACTCAGGGCTGTTCAAAACCCTAACCTAGAAACAAACTAAGCAAAAAAAAAAAAAGCATGCATTAAAATCCTAATTCTAACAACCAAACATGTTCACAAACATAAAGAAAGCATAAACTAAACTACATAAACACATATAAGCATTAAAAAGCGAAGAAACAAAATTAAAATAGTGAAACAAAGGCTAAAAAGAGAAAGAAAGGTTGAAGCTTGATACCTCAAAAAGGAGTTCCCAAGCTTTGATTTTGACTGTTCCCCTCAGTCAAATCTATCACAATTTAATAAAATAGTGATTAGAAACTTTAAACTCAAAAGGTTGGGGCCAGAAAAGTCTCAATTAGATAAAAATAACTTGAGGGTGTTTTGTGAAAAACTCCATTTTGATTCACTATTTTCAAGTGAATCTTAGGTTTTCCTTAAGCATTTTCTGTATGTTTTTAAAATGTACCATGTAAGGCTCTTTATAGTGGAAAAAATGGGGTTTGGAATGACTCCCAGACAATGTGGGATTCATTTCAAACCTCAGTCATTATTGCAGAAAACTTATCATTTTTATATTTCTAAAACCCTAGTTGCGTACACAGGAGTGCGCCTGCGTACGCATGCTTTGGCTCATGTACACAGGTTGCTACCCACGTACGCGGGCCGAGGGACACTTTGGTTATTTTATTTTCAAAAATAGATTTTTACTCATTTAAAAGTTTATATTTTCCATTTTAAGACTCCTCAAGTTAATTTGATATCTAATTGGGCTCTAAACTGGCCTTGAGTCTTAGAGTTTAAGCATCATTGGGGAACAAGGGCCCGAGTTGTAAGGGGTACAAAATGTGGTGTCTACAGAGACATGGTATAAAGAACCTAAACATGTAGATCTAAACACAAACAAGGTATTTAGACATACCCTTGCCCAAGAAAGCTAGGCCAACATCATCAAAGCAATAAAACATGCTAGGAAGCAAGTAGACATGCTAGAAAAGCTATAAAACATGCTAGAAAGCAAGATAAAGTAAGAGATATACAATGGAAAGCAATAAAGCATGTTATAAAGCAAGAAAAATCAATAAAGCAAGAGATATACAATGGAAAGCAATAAAGCAAGAGATATAAAATGGAAAGCAATAAAGCAAGATAAAGCAATAAAGGAGACGTGCTAGAAAAGCTATAAAACATGCTAGTAAGCAAGATAAAACAAGAGATATACAATGGAAAGCAATAAAGCATGTTATAAAGGAAGAAAAAACAATAAAATAAATGGTGTAGATTATAGCTAAAAAGCTACATCTACACCCACAAAACCTCAAATCCAAGTTGCAAAGACCAAGGAGAGGAAAAAGAATGCAAGAACGCTATCTCTTGATTGTTGGGAAAGAGAAAAATCAAAGGTTTTTTGGTGTGTTTGGGAGAGAATTTAAAGAGGAAAAGAGAGAATTAGCCCAAAAAAGTGCTCCAAAATGTCCAAAATCGTTTTTTTTTTTTTTTTTTGGTTTGAGGGGGGTCTAGGGGTATTTATAGGCAAAAAATGACCTTTCGACTTCTAGCACACCTTGTTAGGTCAACTCGGTAGCCCTTTAGGGTGTGTTGAGCCTAGTTCAATGACATCAGTAATTTCGTCACCTTCCCACCTGACTTCGATTGCATATTTGAAGGTCTTTTTGGACTCCAATTAAGCTGATCTTAGTGTATTGGAATGGTTTGGATGTCTAGTTTCCAGAACACTAAAGAAAGTAGAATTCCAACGATCAGATCAAAAGTTATGGATTGGGAAGTATGCAAACATGCCCGGATGCGGTTTTCAAGATATCTCATCCATTTTAACTCCGATTTCGACCCATGAATAGTCATTGGAAATGGAATTCAATAATATTGGCAATGATGTTAATTTCAACCCGTTTTGATGGTTGGATCAAAATTAGGGTTTTTGGTGTTAGTGGGAGTCAACCTTAGGTCAAACATGGTCAAAGTTGACAAAAATCTCTGAGCAGCTTGGGTTTGATGTAAAAATATGAAAAATACTGTTTTTGGGTGATTTTGACCATCTTTGACTTTTGGTCAACCTAGGGGCAACTAGGGGCATTTTGGTCAATTTGACCTAAAAGGTACTTCAAGTGCTTCAATGCCCAAACAGGTTGCACTATATCAATCTAGATGTTTTCGTGGCCAAATGGAGAAATTTAATATTTTTGGAATTTTTGGGGTCCAACACGCAAATCGTGGGTGGACAAAATATGGTATCTACAGGTCTTTTATATTGAGTTTTTGGGTGCTCTTAGTGACTAGTTTTCATGAAAGGAGAAAAGCTTTGGAGCTCCTAAGTGTTATTTCCATGATTTGTGTAGTTTGCTTTATGCTTAGGAAATAGGTTAGTTGCTTTGTACATAATTTTGGAAATAAAGGGGTTTGCTCTAATTGGTTGCCTTTTGTCAACCATTTCAGATTATTCGAATACTCACCTTTGGGCTAATAGTTGGAGTTGGCCAATGAGAGCCGAATATGTTTTAAAGACAAAAATGGGTTAGGGTAGAAACTTTGGACCACAGTTAACTAGAGCATAAAAGCTCTTTTGGGGTGTAAATTTTAGGTACAAAACTTGCTCTATGAGCTTGAGGTGTTACTAGTGTCCTTTTGCCAACTTGGTAGCACGCATGGGTTGGGCTCATGCAAAAGGTCCGAAAGAACTGACCCATACCCTCCAAACCACACTTCCTCAATTTCTCCTAATATGTCACATTGGTTTGGGTCATACCTAAAAGAATAAAATATAATACAATACATGAATTGGACCCACACAGAATTTGAGTTTGTAGAAAATGTGTCGCAAAAATAAGTATCAACACTTGTTAACCAGTTAAAATATGGCATTCTCTTCTTCAAAACACTCTCAATGAGACAATTAGTTAACTTGTTTGAGGGAAGAGGGGGGAAGTACATTGAATCAAGACTCTTTCTCTCGTTTGAGGTACAATGATGATTCTTCACTTTCTATATATATATATATATATATATATATATATATATATATATGTACGTATATATGTATGTATGTATGTATGTATGTATGTACTGATTAAAGAAAAGAAAAAGAGAAAAAAAAAAGAAAGAAAAAAAAGCGCAAAGTCTCAGTCTTGGACAAATGAAATCATATTCTCCACTAGCTAGCTAGCTAAAAGAGGATTGTGGAGTTGAAAAGAATCATTTAGACCCAGAATTCAATTTCAAGCACTAAGTCTGTTCTTTTTTCTAAGAGATAAGACTTAAGAGAGAAGAAAACCTAAATTTCTAAAATGTGAAACCGATAGACTCTGCAGCATCTCCCCACTAAAGCATAAAGTTAGGTTTAGTTCATGGTTGTAGATATAAGCAGGACACTAGGACTATTAAAAGATTGAGCCCACTCCATATACTCACAAATGGGTAGCTATGAATTCCCATGATCCCATCAACTCCCAGAGGCTGTGTTAAGTTGTTAACTGCTCGGGAATCTGGATAGAGAGACCTGTGTACTTAATTTTGGTGTGAAAGAAATGTTCTTTCAATTAGTTTTTTTTTTTTTTTTTTTGTAAGTAGCTAAAGTAAGAATGTGATTTACCAAAAAAAAAAAGTAAGAATGTGACCAGGCTATGGGAGATTGTACTAATGAGTCATGACCATTGACCACTACTAATGGCAGTAAATCATTAGAGATTGTTTGTAAAGGTTGCAGGTAATTCACAATAATCACGGCCTTGGGAACTGGCAGCTACAAACTAAAGGTCTCTACTCTAGTCCGAGAGTCACTCATCCATTCGTCATATTTTTCCCCCTTTTAGTTTTACATGGAGTATAATTTTCTACCACAAGTTTCGAACCCGAGATCACCTCATGATAGGAGTTTGCGGGCCAATTGATCTACAGATCCTTGGCCAACTCTTTATTTAGCTTTGGCTCAGTTTATTTTCATCACAAATAAAGGGAGGTATCATTTTTTGTTTTTTCAAAGTATTTTTATATAATAAATAAAATAAATTTGTAAGTTTCAGTTATCTTATAGTTGTTTATTTATTTATTTATTTCTTTCTTTTTCATATTTATCAACATAAAATAAAATAAGCTTAAAAAAATGCTGAAATACTATTTTTGTTCATACATTATTTTGAGTTTATACCAATTTAGTTACGGCTGTTATCTCATTAACAGAAAATAATGACGTAGTTAGTGTATTGTACAATTGACACACTTATACTACTGTGCCTAATAAAATAATATTTAAATTTTTTAATAGATATTAAAAACTTCGATAGCGAGGCCCATCAATGATGATGAATAGAATTGGTGAACAGGAAGAGCAAGGCTCTCTTTGATGTGGACAAGATGAAGATTTATCATTTTCAGTTTTCCTTTTTCTTTATTTATTTAGATTCGTTTGACTCTGTTTGGATCTAAGAAAGTGTAGGAAAGTTGTTCTTGTCTTAGGTATTATCAACCGATACATGTCAAAGTTTTTAGAAAAAGTGGGGAAAAATTGGAAGCTATTGAGAAACCATTTAGGATTTAGGTAATAAGTGAGAGTGAGATCTTTTCCATTTTGCCAATTTTGGGCCAGAAATGCTGGGGCGAGTTTGTAAAAACTGGGTCTAACTGAAAGAAAGAAAAGTGAGTGAGATATTAAAAATTATTTTGGGATCCAAAACTGTATTGTATTATTGGGCTTTAAAAAAGCACTATGGAAGGGAAAGGAGAATAGATATCAATCTATATTCTTTCTATACCACTTGCAGTTGCAGTGGTTGCAGAGATGCAATAATTAATAGCAATATAAACCCAAAGATGCAATAATTAATAACACCAATTGATTTTTGGTATAAGTAAAGATTAAATCCTAAATCTTTTATTTAACTATAAAAAAACTTTACCAATTCAGCTAACTGAATTTACCTAAAATAAATAAAAAGTTCTCCAAACTAAAGCAAACTGCAGGCCCAAATTCTTGAAAATGGCTACATAATGTTCGTTTGAGACGGATTGAAATTTTCAGCTTATTTTTAATTTTAGTTTATTTTTGCTACTATTCATGAGTCCTATTGTATTGCTTATTTTTCAACTTTTTTTTTAGACTTTCAAACAAAAGTTTTCAGCTTTAACAAAATAAGTTCTTCTCAAATGAACACATAATATACATTGATATAGGAGACTACTCGCCACTTCCAGCCAGCGCCAAAATGTTTATTTTTTTAGGATCGATTGTGGTTTGTTTGTTTGTTTTTATTATATTTTTTAAATGGGAGGGAGGAGGAAGAGAGGAACCAATTCCCATTTAAGTCACAAACTTCTAAAGGAATGGTTCCCTCCCGATTAGGTTAGGGCTTGAAGTCTATATAACTTTTAATTTAATTTATTGTTATGATTTTTTTTTTAAGTTACAACTCTACTTTTTGTTCAACTTATTTTTTGAACCTAATACTATATCTCAATAAAAATAATTAAACTCTCTCAAATTAAATGAGCACTTGGTGATTTTCAAAGAAAACAAAAAACAAAAAGAGCACTAGGTGCACACAAAAGTGGCTCAATAAAATAGATATCACTCTCTTGTTTGGTTAATCATTAAAGACTATTTTAGTCACTAAGAATTTATATATATATAGAATCATTTGTCATTAAGCTAGTGCAAAATTACCACCAAAAACCTCACCACGTCATGTTAATGAAAGCTGAGCTAAGCCCGTCGTCTTAAAACAATAAGAACAAGACTTAATAATAATAATAATAATAATAATAATAATAATAATTTTCATATCAACCGTACTAATTTGCTGAACTCTGAAGTCATGTTTGACATTCAGTCAAAAAAAAAAAAAATCATGTTTGACATGCTAAGTGTCATTTGTGAATGTCGTGTTCCAGTCCACAAGGAATTATAATTTTTTTTTTTTTTTATAAATGATTTAAAAAGCAATTTGTGCCAAAGCAAAAGCAAAGCTCTCTTATTGTTATTGATAAGCCCTTCAAGCATCTCTTTCCCAAGAGCCCTAAATAGTTCCAAACATACATGCGACCAGCACTTTCCAATTTTTGAGGTGAATTGGTGCCACTAGCGGCCTATGTATTGCAGCATCTTTAATGTCCCCCAATTTGCTTTCAATATAAACAGGCAGTGTTATGACAGCTTCATACTCATGTGCCTTAATTTTTCTCCTTTTCGCACATGAAATTGTTTAAATATTGCTGTGACAACATTAATATATATATATATATATATATATATATATATATATATATATATATATATATATATAACTTTGACACTAATGATAAAAATGCATGAAAAAAAATGTGAAAAAGAAGATAAAGAAAGTAGAAGGGGAAAAGAAAGCCAAAAGGGCTACTGATCAAAGGCACGGTATAAGTAACACAACTTGGAGATGATTGAGATGCATGACTAAGAAAAAACGTGAGGCAAATAGAGGAAGCTATCAATCAGTGTGCTTGGTGATACTCAACCTAAGTAGTTGAAGACTCTTGATCAAAACAAAGTTGAAAACCAAGTACAGAAGAAATATGCACATGCCCATCGAATGTAGTTGAAATTGCCAAGCTCGTTTTGTGAGAAAATATTGCGTTTCAGGTTGTCTAGATACTGTCCACAATAAGGAATAAATTAGTATGATCTTGCAAAGTGGCTAATAACGATGGCCGGAGAAGGAACTTGGATCTGACAATTTAAGATTTGGATTAATGGAGGCCAGGAAAGTCCGGCTCTAATATAATGAAGGCTACATGAGGCTAGCTCAAATGCCATATTAAAATATTTCTCTGATACCATATTAGAAAAGATCAAATATAACTCCAATACATTTTTTTTTTGGGATAAGTACATAATTTTAATGCGTTTTTTTTTTTTTTTTTTGGGATAAGTAAGACTATATGTAACTTTGCCACAATAGATAAGTGTGAGAAAATATGATAAATGAAATGAAGAAACCAAAGGTAAGGAAAGAAAGAAAAAGCACATAGAATTAATGTGTCTCGGTATAAGAGACCTACACATCAATAGTTGGCTACATCTCTACTATTAAGCTCTATGTATTACAATGAATCAATTTAAAGGTATTTATAGTAGGCTATATCATAAATGAACTATACACTAATGCCATGGTTACAATACTTAAGATACAATCTTTACTCTTTAAGATAATTTTACTTACACTAAGAGTTTTGTAATTCAATTGATTTACATTATGGTGTTTTCAATGAAAACAATCATGATTCAAATTTCACACCCCAACCATTTTATATATATATATATATATATATATCTGTGTGTGTGTGTGGACAAATAGGATTAAATGCAACAAATATGGACAATAGATATAGACTTTAGATATCTTTCAAAGAGAGGCTAGGAATTTAAAGCTGAACCAAGATAATGTATAGGCTCCCTTTTAGATAAACGTGGTGTCATATTCCACAAATTTGAATTCCACATATTGTACCACTTGTGTATGTCAACCTCTTATATATGTGAAACATGATCATGAGGTAGATTATGGGCCCTCCTACGATAAACATCAAGTCATTTATTAAAAATATGACTTCTGGTGCTTAATGCTTTGTAACACTTTCTCATATTTTTCAGGCTTGGTTCTTCAGACCACGCCAATATATGAACTTCTTTTGCGGCTATGTGTGGGTTTGGCACTGTCGCGAAGACTACAAGTATGAAATATGAACTTGTCTAATGTCTATAGTGTTTTAATGAGCTCATGATGACTCACTCATTATGCAATATATTGTCAACAGTGAGTTAATAAGATTTTGTACGGAGTAATGTAGGGATTCAAAAATTTTCCCAATTTATTAATGTGACAAATTTTGAATAAAATAACATCACTTTCAAATTGATCAATCACACATATTATGTTTATTATGTACCATTCACAACAAACTACGTTAGCAAGAAAAAAAAAAACAAAAAACAAAACAAAAGAAAGCTACATTAGCCGTGTTTGGGTCTCTTTCCTTATTTGTGTGAAGTATGAACTTCTATATAATATTTTAATGAGCTCATGATGACCCACTTGTTATGAATATATTGTCAAATAACGAGATAATAAAATTTTTTTGATAGAGTAATGTTAGGGATACAAATTTTTTTACAATTTATTAAAATGATAAATTTTTATTGGAGTTATGTCACATTCATGAGTCTACTCATATTCTTTTATAATTTACCTCCCATTCACAATAAATTGCATTAGTAGTTATAAAAATAAAATAAAAAATGTAGAAGGTTTTATGTCAATAAATTTATGATTTTAATGTAGTGTTGGCTCAGTAGGAAAATTATTGAATACTCCGGGAGTACCATAAATGTGTACTCCCTCATCTCACATGAATTGTGGGTTCCACCATAAATTTAATTAGTAAGACCCATTGTTATGTGAGAAGAAATAGTACACATTTATGGTACTTCGGGAGTATCCAATAATTACTCAGCTCAATATTGGTGAACGGGTATACCAATAGCAGAGAATCAATAAGCCTTCTATTTCCTAATGTAAACCATTAGGCAATAGTGTCCTTCATGGCTTGATGGAACACTAAATTCATTTTTTTTTTCTTCCTCTTTTCTTTTTCTTTCCAACCATAGTTGATAAGTAATACTAGGATAACAATTTTTGTCACAACTTGCTCATGTGGTAAATTGTGAGTGGTAGAGGTGTGGACCCACCACTCACAACTTGCCACGTGAGCAAGTTGTGACAAAAATTGTGGTCCAAAGATTTTCCCATTGTTGACAATTCATGTTGGGAAAAAAAAAAAAAAAAGAGTAGAGTGAAAGACAGAAAGAAGTAGGGTGGTTGGTCCTTATCCTTATTCGCAAATGAGAAAGAGAAATGCATAAAGAAAAGTTACTCATTTATTAAAAATTAAAATTAAAATTTCCACTCAAATTTTAGAATGAGCATTATCCTTTCCTTTAATTCTTTTAATGAAATAGATGGTTTATTTATTTGAAAATTTGTTGTATATATAAGAGCATTTACTCAACAAAATTTTCACCAAACTAATCCAAAAAATTTTACTTCCTTTATATTAACAAACACACACATACATCAGTCTTAATATTTATTTCTCTACTCTATTTAAACATTATTTTTTCTCTTCCAAAAATAAATAATTTTTTTTTGGAAATTTTCTCCCCCCCCCCCCCAATATCGCCATCTTCTCCTTTGCAGATGCATTGCTACCATCCATAAAACACAAATCCACCTTCTCCTTCACAAACACAAACCCATATTCCATAAAAAATGCACCACTACCACCACAAAGAATGCATATTTCTCAACCACAATAACCAACAACTCACAAAGAACACAAGGCCACCTTTATAACTTAATAAGAAACATAGACCCACCTCAGCATCGACAACCTCCGCTTGTTGGGATTAGTGCCCTAAAATCCTATTGTATGCCATGTATGACATTATGTTCTATGTAATAAACTTTTTATTATTATTATCTAAAATAATGGTAACATGAATATTTAGACATTATCATATAGTTCATGAGATGCATAGTATGTGATTTATGTTATTTAGTCATAGAATATATAAATCACAAGTCCTTTGTAAACTCAGAATTTTAGTTCATAGTTGGTGATGAAACATATATTCTCAAGATGGAATTCATAATCTCTTAACGGAGATATAAAATATTCCATTGAGATAAGTTTAATGGGTTTGATTATTCAGAGTGTTAGGCCTAACCACTTTAGTAAAAAGTTACTAAAGTATATATTCATGAAATTGGATTTCATAAATAGATGACGAATAACTTAAAGGATTAAACTAGGTACTTAAGGATTAAGATGTAGTAATCTTCAAAATGGTAGTCAACATTCATGACTTTGTATTACTACAAATATTTTAATGAAGGGGTTGAATATATAATAAAGTCTTAGAATATAATTTATTAATAAGGCCTAGAGTGCAATTATATTTATATAGTAGTATTAAATATAATTAATGGTAATTTTAGGCTTGTCAAGAGTTAATAGAAATGCCCAAAACCCATTGGAGCTAGTGTCTTATTTATCCCTTTTGGTCCCACTCCAAGCCACATACTAAAGCCAAATTGGAATTGCCTAAAAGGCTAACCCAATTAGATAATTAGTTATATATAAAGAGAGAAACATACAGAGTTTTATAATATTTGAAAATGGTGTGTATATGAGTGTAAGCTATTCTCTTATTCTCCCTTGTACACATACGTATAAACTGATTGAGAGACCACACTTCTTGGGCATGAGTGGAATTGGAGTGAAGATTAAAAGTGTTCTTAAGTACTTCTAATATTTGGTTTTGAATTTCACCGCACCAGGGTACGCTCTCTTATTCTTAAATCCTGAAATTTACATAGTACATGTTATCAATTGCGAATGAAGTAGATCCGTTAATTTTTCGCTGCGTATGTTTTATATGCGATACAAACTATGTTTTCCCTACAATTGGTATCAGAGCGGTCTTCAATTTCAAATTTGTATAACATGTTTTGTGAGTTTTTGAATCAAAGATAGTAATTTTATGATGTTAGAAGATTCTACAATCAATTTTCTGCATGGTTGTTGAAATTATTGTTTGATAAAAACTGATATTGATGTTATGAAGTTGTTTAAGTTTGATATTAAGTATGTTGGATTGAACTTTACGGATATAGCATCAATGGAATTCAGTTTTCGATCAGAATCTCAATCGTTTATATTCATATCATAGAAGTTTATTGTTGAAAACTGCATCAGAAAAATTCTAGAAAAAATTCAGTTTCACGAGTTTTGATAGATCAAGAATCACCTTCGATCGATCGAGCGAGACATAAACCTCCTAGAAAATTTTATTACATGTTTCGATCGATCGAAATTTATTTTGGATAAATCGAATGTTCCTTTTCAATTGATTGACTAGCAATCGAGAGTTGATTGAATTGGACAGAACCTATGTGATGATTTTCTTTATATTTTCGATTGATCGAAAATTGCTTCTAATTGATCAAATGTTCTTTTTTCAATCGATCGAGTAGCAATCGAGTATCAATCGAGCTAGGCAGGAGGTTTGGTACGAATTTCTTCACTTTTTTGACCGATCGAGAAAAAGTTCGATCGATCGAATGCTGAGAATTTTGAATTTTTCTAAGTGTTTTCACACCTTAAAAGTGCAAGGCTATGTGTGATGAGATTATACATGATTTCTAATTAAAAACCTTTCTTTTAAAATATCTTGTGGGAGAGAGATACAAGGGTTGGATCTCACGGCCTCCATTATCAGTTCATAGTAGTGTGGATATGCACCTCGTCTTGGCGTATATGCCTCGCGATCCCAAAGGAGGGTGTTTATTTCATAGTACTACAAGATTGAACTTACCCATTTAAAGTAGTGTGAACAAGCACCTCGTCTTGATGTATATGCCTCGTGATCCCAAAGGAGGGTGTTTTGTTTCATGGTACTACAAGTTTAAACACTTTGCCCGTTTGGATTCAACGTTTTCACGTTGCGTTTTGAAGCCCCGCGTTTTTAGTTTTTTTTTTTTTTTTTTTGTTCAGCCGCATATTGTTAACTTTTCAGCAGTAAACAGTGCATTTGTGCACTGTTCACGAGTCCCACAACTCCACTTTTCAGCAATTTTTTTTATTAAAAATGGGTCCCACGGCACTATTCACATATTTTAAAATTATTTTGCTATAGTGTTTTCATTTTTCAATTTTCAATTTTTAGCAATAAGTTCTATCCAAACAGACCCACTATAAGGGATATGAAATGTGGCTACACATGATTGTAGATAGTGTAATGTTAACCTCCCAAATGAGTTATGTCATTATTTAATTAAAGGCTAAAGTTAATACGGCATATTATTAGTGTTTGATAAGATTTATCATGATAACACTAATAATGAGAATAGTTTTCAATCAATCATGATGTTTATAGTATACTTGCTACCAAGGAATGATAGACATGGATTGGATTGTTGTTGCATATTTTATATTAAGGTTTTATTAAGGTTTCATACTATATGTTTATATCCTAAATTGATAATGTCTGGTTTACTTATCACATTCATGTTTGTTATTTTTAGATTTAAATCATGGCATCTTTTAGCCCACTTGTTGCTATTCTTAATTAAAACAAACTAACTGAATCCAATTATGTTGACTGGAAAATAAACTTGGACATTGTTCATAAGAATTTAATTTTTGCAACTTATTTAGGTAGACAAGGACATTATGTTATCTTGAAAGACTATGTTATAATAAAGAAGGATAAAGTGTTTATTTGTTCTGGCAATATTGTTGATGGTCTTTATATTTTAAATCCTAATAAGCATGAATTATACAATTCTGAATTAGATAATAATTCTCATGTAAAATCATTAAAGAGAAAGTTTCCTTCTACTAATGATGCATATCTTTGGTACTTGCGTTTAGGTCATATTAATTCAAGCAGAATTCAAAAACTAATCAAAGAGGACTCTTAGAGCTATTGGACTTTGATGGATTTCCAATTTATGAATCTTGTTTGGAGGGCAAAATGACCAAAAGACCTTTTAATGCAAAAGGTGGAACAACCCAAGAGTTGTTTGAATTAGTTCATACGGATGTATGTGGTCCTATGTCAACCCAAGCAAAAGGAGGTTATGAGTACTTCATCACTTTTACGGATGATTACTCAAGATATGGTTACGTGTACCTAATGAGACGGAAGTCCGAAGTCTTTGAAAAGTTCAAAGAGTTTAAGGCTGAAGTTAAGAATCAATTGGGTAAACGCATAAAGGTCATTCGATCTGATTGAGGTGGTAAATACCTTCTTGGGGATTTCAAGGATTACTTAACGCAAAATGGGATTGTATCTCAATTGACTGCACCTAGAACTCTTCAACAAAATGGTGTAGCAGAGAGAAGGAACAGGACTCTTTTAGAAATGATTAGGTTCATGATGAGTTATTCAACATTACCAATTTCCTTTTGGGAAAATGCACTAAAAACTACAATGCATATTTTAAATTTAGTTCCATCAGTTCCCAACACACCTAAGGAATTGTGGAGTGGGCGCAAGCCTAGTATGAAATACCTCCACATTTGGGGATGTCTAGCACATGTGTTGAAAGGGAAGTCTGATAAGTTGGAAGCAAAAACAAACGTATGCATGTTTTTAGGGTATTCAAAGGAAACTAAGGGTTATTTATTCTATAATCATAAAGCTAACAAAGTGTTTATTAGCACCAATGCCAAATTTTTGGAAGATGATTATGTGAATAATTTTAATCCTAGAAGTAAAGTTGTTTTGGCTGAAATATATGAACCTATAATTGAACAACTAATGGATGAAACTAGGGATGATGTGGCTGTATTAAATACACCACAAGATTTTTACTCATGAGATGACTAGTACATAGGTGCCTCATCGTAGTGGGAGAATTGTTCGGCCACTTGTAAGATTTATAGGTCTAGGAGAAACTTATGAAGCTATCTTAGAAAATACTGAATCTGATCCTTACACTTATGAAGAGGAAATGAAAGATATAGGTGCACATCATTGGGTCAAAGCTATGAAATCTTAATTGGATTCAATGTATTCCAATCAAGTTTGGGATCTTGTAAAGGCGCCTAACAATATTAAACTTGTTGGTTGCAAATTTGTTTACAAGAGGACAAGAGGGATAGATGGAAAGCCTTTAAAGTAGGGCTAGTGGCGAAAGGGTATACAAAAAAAAAAGATATTGATTATGAAGAAACCTTTTCACCAGTAGCAATGCCTAAATCTATCAGAATTCTCTTATCCATTGCTGCTAATTATGATTATGAGATTTGACAAATGGATGTCAAGACTGCATTTCTTAATGGAAATCTTGAAGAAGAAATCTATATGATGCAACTAGAAGGTTTTGTAGCGAAGAACCAAGAGCATATGGTATGCAAGTTGAAAATGTCCATTTATGGACTTAAGCAAGTATTTAGATCATGGAACATCATATTTGATCAAGCAATCAAATCATTTGGTTTAGAACAAAATCTTGATGAACCATTTGTGTACAAAAGACATCAAGATAAAGTAGTAATGCTCCTAGTGCTTTATGTTGATGATATTTAACTTATTGGAAATGATGTAGAGGTAATGTCATCTATAAATATTTGGTTGTCAAGCCTATTTGATATGAAAGACTTGGGCGAAACTAACTTTATTCTAGAGATCAAGCTTTGGCGAGATCGAAAAAATAGAATGTTAGGCTTGTCACAAGCTTGATATATAGATAAGATTCTAGCAAGGTTTAGCATGCAAAACTCCAAGAGAGGATTACTCCCTTTCAGACATGGACTTACTCTGTCTGATGACCAAAGGCCTAAGACTCTTGAAAAGGAAAAGATGATGAGACAAATTCCCTGTGCTTTTGCAGTGAGAAGTCTCTTGTATGTCATGCTTTGTACTAGACTAGATATCTATTATTCAGTTGGCATGATCAGTCGATATCAATCAAATATAGGACTTAAACATTGGCAAGCTGTAAAGCATATTCTCAAGTATCTGAGGAGAACAAGAGATTATATGCTTGTTTACAATAGTATGTATTTGATTCCCATTGGTTATACAGATTCAGATTTTCAATCAGATCTTGATTTTAGAAAGTCCACTTCATGTTGTGTGTTCACCTTGGGAGGTGGAGCTATAAGTTAGAGGAGTGTTATGCAATCTTGTATTGCTGACTCCACCATGGACACTGAATATGTTGCTGCTTGTGAAGTGGCAAAAGAAGCTGTTTGGCTCAAGAAATTCATTTCTAATCTTGGTGTTGTGAGAGTGGAGCAAGTTCCTATCACATTGTTCTCTGACAACAATGGAGCGGTTGCATAATCCAAGGATCCAAGAAATTACAAGAAAGGAAAGCATATTGAAAGAAAGCACCACATCATTTGAGGAATTTTTGCTCAAGGAGATGTAACAGTAGTAAAGATTGATAGTGCAAATAATCTAGCAGATCCCTTTACCAAAGCCTTGTCCCAAAGGACTTTTGAGTCATATTTTGAGGGAATGAGAGTTAGATTGATGCACAATAGTCTTTAGGACAAGTGGGAGATTGTTGGGATTAGTGCCCTAAAATCCTATTGTATGCCATGTATGATATTATGTTCTATGTAATAAACTTGTTTTATTATTATCTAAAATAATGGTAACATTCATATTTGGACACTATTATATAGTTCATGTGATGTATAGTATGTGATTTATGTAATGTAGTCACAAAAGATATAAATCACAAGTTCTTTGTAAACTCAGAATTTTAGTTCGTAGTTGGTGATGAAATTGGGCATTTCATCTACGAAGACTGTAACATATCAACTAAGATAATTTGTCTTAAACATGGAAGTGAAGACTTCTAGTTGATATGTTTTAAGTGTTAGACATATTGAACTGGACTGCTATGAGATTTATTATTCTACTAAAGACTATCAAATGAATAATAAATCTCATAACTTTTATTTACATGAACTCTCAATCTTGAGAGAATAATGAACCTGATCATGAAGTGTAGGTTGCTTTGATATATCAGGAGTGAGATCTAAAGTCATGATCAAAACCTCAGTATGTTAGGCAACCACATTTAATGTTAAAGGAACATATATTCTTAAGATGAAATTCATAATCTCTTAACAGAGATATAAAATATTCCCTTGAAATAAGTTTAATAGGTTTGGTTATTCAGAGTATTAGGCCTAACCACTTTAGTAAGAAGTTACTAAAGTATATATTCTTGAAATTAGATTTCATAAATATATGATGAATAACTTAAACGATTAAACTAGATACTCAAGGATTAAGATGTAGTAATCTTCAAAGTGGCAGTCAACATTTATGTCTTTGTATTACTGCGAATATTTTAATGAAGGGGTTGAATGTATGATAAAGTCTTGGGATATAATTTATTAATAAGGCCTAAAGTGCAATTATATTTATATAGTGGTATTAAATATGTAATTTTGGGCTTGTCAAGAGTTGATAGAAAGGCTCAAAACTCATTGGAGCTAGTGTCTTATTTGTCCATTTTGGTCACATTCCAAGCCACATACTAAAGCTCAATTGGAATGGCCCAAAAGGCTAACCTAATTAGATAATCAATTATATACAAGGAGAGAAACATACAGAATTTTGTAATGTATGAAAATTGTGCGTATGTGAGTATAAGCCATTTTTTTATTCTCCATTGTACACATACGTATAAACTGATTGAGAAACCATACTTCTTGGGCATAAGTGAAACTAGAGTGAAGATTAAAATTGTTTCCAAGTACTTTTAATCTTTGGTTTTTAATTTCACCGCACCAAAGTATGCTCTCTTGTTCTTAAATTCTGAAATTTACATAATACATGTTATCAATTGCAAATGAAGTAGATCCGTTAATTTTCCGCTGTATATGTTTTGTATGCGATACAAACTATGTTATTCCTACACCACTACCACAACAACCCAGATTTGAGGGGTGCAGCTTGAAAGAAGGAGGAGAAGAAGGGAGGGTGCAGAGGGGGTGGGAGAGAGAATGGGTGAGAGAGCATAGGGAAAAGGGAAAGAGAGAATGAGTGAGAGAGATTTAAAAATTTTATTTTTTAGTCTTTATAATGAATGGTGCTCGTTGGATGTGGCATGCTACTTATCATTTCTTTACTTTTTAGGTAGTCTGAGGAGGCTTATGCGTGAGCGTTTTAGGGTCTTTAGAAATATTTTTAACCTCAAGCTAGTTTGGCTAGACTTATGTGAATGCTTTAAGAGTGTCAAATTGCTATTGTTAAGGAAGACACTAAGGTGTTTCCTCTAATTGGATTTTTTTTTTTTGAGAATGTATAGTCTTAGTAAAGGAACAAGTTTAATTTGAAAAATTAACAACAAGAACATGAATTTAAATAAAATTTTAGGAACAATCTCACAAAACTACAGAATCATATAAATGTATATTTCTTAACGGCCAATTCATGCTATTTGGAGTAAAACTCATATCATATATATATATATATATATATATATATATATATATATATATATATATATATATATATTTTTTTTTTTTTGCCTGAAAAACTCCCTAGATTAGACTATATCGTTGACCTTCATGTTGAACACACTTCCACATACCAAGGTTCAAGAATATCTTTCTATAGAAGCCTTTTGTTTTAGGGTCTTTTTGGTTGAGATGATGGAAACGGAAAGGATAAAAGAAATTTTAGTTTCCCTCATTTATATTTGGTTGGGAGGGTGGAAAAGTGGAAAGATGAAAAACTCATTTGTTTGGTTTAGAATAAAAACAAGAGGATAGAAAATGTAGTTTGTATGAACATACCCTTGTACCCTATTACTTAATATATAAGAAACAATTTTTTAAAAAAAAACTGAAAGCTCACTTAGTGTGTAAAACACTAGTCAATGTTTAGACCCGCAATATCAAATTAACCAACACAAGCTTATATTCAAACAATATACGTGCGGAATGATAAATATAAGTTATACCCAATTTAACAATCTACTTTAACACATAAATAATCACAAACACAACAAAAATTAAAGGTTAAAGAGTAAGGGAAGAGAGATGCAAACACAAGGATAACACTGATACGTGTTATCGAAGAGGAAACCGAAGAACTCGCAAAAAACCTCTCTGCCGCCCTCCAAACAGTGAAATGATCCACTAAAGAATAAAGTTGGGATACACGAATAGCAATAGACCCTCCAAGCCTAATATACCCAATGCACCTAAGCCCTCTAAGCTTCTTGCTCCAACAAGGCTAAGCCTAACTGTGTCTTCTTTAGTTTTCCAGATCCTGCAATAAGCCCATTGCATCAACCAAATGAATTGGTCATCTCTGAACTGCTTCCCAAGCACCAAATGACCTCCTCACAGATATGGGTATAGTAAGATAAGAATTTGGATAATGAACCTCTCAAGGGTAAGCCAATGGAGAGGGTGAAAGTAGAGGAATTTAAGAATCAAAGGTGTAAGATTGTGGATGAGTCAATCTTGTTTTTCTCTAGGGTTTCTCTCCCAAAATTCTCTCTAGAAGCTCTCTACATTTTGTGGGTATAAGGGTATTTATAGCAAGGTATGAGAAGGAATGTGAAAAGACATTTTTCAGCATAACGGGGGGTTCTGGCAACTGACTCGCGACTGGGACTAGTCGCAAGTTTCAGTCGCGAAATAACTATCTGGCCAGACTGTAATTTTTGTCTTGTAGTGCTCTAGCTGTCATGACCTTGCAGCTTCTTGCATGCTTCACACATGTGGCATTTCTAGCGAGTCACTAGTCACGAGCCACTCACGAGATCCAGTCGCGAGAATGCTTCTTGAATGCACACACACTTGAATTCTTCACACTCTCACACACCCAATCCTTACATGATTCCCACCTATATACAAGGTATCTAATTGTTGAAATACAAGCAAATTTGGCACGGAATAAAGCCAACAAATGGTTGAATAAATTAAAACCTTACAAAAAGTATGTAAAAATATATTTTGAGAAAATATATATAAAATAATTTGACACATTATAAAAGTGACATGATGCAATTAATATTTTAACCTCTCTCTCTCTCTCTCTCTCTCTCTCTCTCTCTATATATATATATATATATATATATGTTAGGTTCTAAAGATTTAGATTAAATTTTTAGAATCTTGGTTGTATTGTGTTAGCAAACCGAGAGCAAAACAAGTCTAGTCTAAGTGTTTAAAGTGTGCTTAAATAAGTGTGTTTCAAGATTTCAAAGTCCAGCTGATTGTAGAAAAGAAAAGTCAAGACTTCTCCACATATAAAAAGAAAACCCTAGCTAGATTTTGAAGATTTTTTAGAAGACTTGTGTGTTACTCTTTGTGAGATTTGAGAGGTTTTGTACCTTCTAACTACACAAGATTCTACCGGAGCTTAAACTACAATCAAGAATTGGTAGAACTAGTTGCTACTACAAGATTAACAAGTAAAGGTGATCTGAAACCTTTGAGTGGAGTCTCAAAGTCACAAGCAAGGGTGTGTTTGTGTTGCTATTAATCCAAGAAGGGAAAGAGTCCATGGATTCGGAGCTTGCACGTGGTCGTGTCAGTAAGTTACTACATGAGGTAACATTAGATTTAGGGTAAAATCTTTTGTAAAAACTTAGATTCTCTTATAGTGGATTTGGTTTACCTTGAGGATATCTAGGTCAAATCCTCCTCAGGTTTTTACCTTGAAATGGGTTAGTTTCATTGGTTTTCCTGGGCAATCATATCGTGGTGTTATTTACTTTTCCTCAACTTTGCATGATATGATTATTTGTGTTTAACCTAGATCTAAAATTTAATCTAAGTAATCACTTGGTTAATATATTAGGTTAAACAATTTGGTTTAAGGGGTCTAAACAAACTCTCAATTGGTATCAAAGCAAGTTAGGTCTTGTTTTTGGGTATCTTTACCTAGAGTTGATCCTTGACCCCTACTATCATGGATTTCTTATCTTGTTTCTTGAAAGCAACTAGGATGAGAATTGAATCATTTTCTTCTCATTCACTAATGCTTTTTGATGTGCTAAACCTATCCTTGAATGTTTACGTATAACTACTTCCTACAATAATTATGTCTGTTATACTACTTTAATTGCCTTAAAGGCACGTGATACTTGTCTTTGGTCTTTGGATAGTGTTTGTTCCTAGCACATGATAGGAAATAAAGCCTTATTCAAGACTCTTTTTGAAGGAAAGATTGGTACCGTCACCTTTGGAGATGGAAGCAAGTCAGTCATCCGAGGTATTGGAACAATAGACATTCTAGGGTTGCCCGTGTTTGAAAATGTGTGGTTCGTGGATGGGTTGAAAGCGAACTTGTTGAGCATCAGTCAGATTTGTGACAATGGGTTGAATGTGTTGTTCACCAAGGGTGAATGTGAGATTCTTGATGTAGGAGGTGATTGCATATGTGTTGGTATAAGAACAGCTGATAATTGTTACGGTATAACACCAAGCTTAAATCATAAGTGTTATAGTGTAAAAATTAATCAGGTGGATTTGTGGCATCAACGGTTAAGACATGCTAGTCACAAACTGATCGGGCAAAAATGTATTAACCCCTTGTAATTTAATTAATTACCCAAGTTAATTAATTATGTTTAATTTCATGCAATGGTATGGTAGAACAAACAAATCACCAACTAAAATAAATGCAGTGGAAATTAAATTTGATATGGTGATTTGTTTATGAATGGGGAAAATCACCAAGGCAAAAACCCCACCAGGTGATTTTAAGGTCACCACGCCCGGTAATCCACTAATTAATAATCAAGTGATTACAAGTAAAATGAATCTTACAACTACCGTTGGCCTATCCTAAATTACCAACCTACAGTTGAATCTTCACTCCAATACTCGATTGGACTTGATCATGTAGTGACACTCTTTCCGTTTCATGCACGAATCCTAGAACGTGACTAACCAATGATGCATGGATCTTAGTACGTGACTAACTCCAGCAACTTGAAGAAGGTTGTTGGCTACAAAGTTCTTCACTTCATGTACAATGAAGATCAAGAAGCTCCTTGGTTACAAAAACCATTTGGCATAAAAACGCGGTAACTTCTTTCAGAAAGAATAAGAAACTAAGTCATTCAATCCATATGTGACAGCCTTTGAAATAAGCCTTATATATGTCTAGGGTTATGAGAAAAGAAACCTAACACATACACATCAGCTTGGGCCGAAAATCAGATCTAGAAATTTTGATTCCATAAGTCTCGACAGAAATAGCTTGTGTCGAGCTTCAACATTAAATCTCGATAGAAATGATTCCATCAAGACTTCAGTCGAGCTTTAGTAAATGACTCTTTCTTCACTTGTTTCTTGATCAGATCTTCATGGCTTTAACATTTGACTTGAACTCTTGTTTCTTGAAGTACTAAACCCATCCTAGATCTACCCAATTACAAGTAAAGTGCATTTTGTCAAATGATTAGCTAATCACATAAAATATTTCCTTAACACAAACAAATAGAGAAAATCTCCAAGTGTGAAGCAGTTCTTTGGTTACCAAAGTTTGAAAAGATAGAGAAAAGTATTTGTGGACCATGTTAGATTGGAAAACAAGTGAAAGTTAGCCATCCTACCAGAGTTACTGCATATTGATCTTATGGGTCCTACCAGAGTTCAAAACTTAGGTGGAATGAAGTACATCCTTGTTGTAGTTTATGAGTTTACAAGAAACACTTGGGTGGTTCTTCTGAAAGATAAGTTAGAAGCTGCTGACAAGATGATTCATCTATACAAAAATTTACAAGTAAAGAAGAATATCCAGATTGCTCGAATCAGAAGTGATCATGGAAGGGAATTTGAGAACTCTAGACTCATCCTTTTGCAATGATCAAGGGAAAAAACAAGAATTTTTTGCACCTAAGACACCTCAGCAAAATGGAGTTGTGGAAATGAAAAATAGAGCAATTCAAGAGATGGCTCGAACCCAACCTGCGGGTCTACCCTTGAAACCTGACCCGCCCGTTCAATAAACGGGGTTTTTTTTTTTTTGGCCCTGCCCAGCCATTTTCACTTCAAGGCCCAATCTATGGCCTAATTAAAAAAAAAAGGTTTGCCTAAAGTCCTAAACCTCCACAAACCTAAATCAGAAACCCAAGAAAAAAACCCAAGATCATATTCATCAATCTATATCAAAAACCAAAAAAAAAAAAAAACCCAAAGAGGCCAAGATCATGTTCATCAATCTAGATCAAAAACCCAAAAACAAAAACCTCAAGATCAGGCTCATCAACCTAGATCAAAAACCCAAAAACAAAAACCCTAGGATCATGTTCTTCAATTGGACTTGAATTGCCACCAAAACCCCAAACACAAACACAAAAATTTCATAATTTTATTTTTTTATTTTCCCTTTTAAAATCACAAACACAAACACAAACACAAACACAAATCCTAACACTAACACAAACACAAAAATCACAAACACAAAAATTTTAGATTTATACTTTTCCCTTTCAAAATCACAAACAAAAACACAAAAAAGAGAGAGAAGAACATATCGTTGAAAAATAGGAATGGCAATGAACCTAAACCCTAACAGGAACCAAAACCAGATTCTCAAAAAAAAAAAAAAAAAAACAAGAACTCAAACCCTAACGATCCCAAAGGTCCAAAACCCTAATGAACCCAAACAAGAGTGGCTAAAAAAAGAAAAAGAGAGAAGAACATATCATTGAAGGCATAGGGAGGAGGGAGAGTGGGGGCGATTGAGGGGGGCGACGGTGAGGCAGTGACTATGGCTAGTGGGTCAGTGAGAATGACGATTTGAGGAGTTGAGGGCGACAATGGTGAGGCTGTGGTTGTGTGGTTGTGGCCAGGGCTGTGAGAGTGACTAGAGATTTGAAAAAAGGTGGGTGGTGGCTCAGAGATGAGAATGAGAGAATGGGATAGGATTAGGGTATCTAAATAAGTTTATCTATATATATATGAGGGTGTTTTAGTAATTTAAGATGTAACTGGGTCTGTTCTAGCCAGGTTTTATTAAAACCTAGACCTGCTTCGGGTTTTTTTTTAAACCCAAACCCAATCCTATTCTTTATCAAGCCAGGTAAAACCCAACCTATTAGAATTGGGTAGGGCTGGGTACCTGCAGGTCAGGCAACAATTGTCATCCTTACGTAAAACCCAAAAACTATTTGTGGAGAAGATGATGTTTGATCAGAACCTTTTGTTGCTGGCTGTGTGGCATATTTCCTGGACAACACACTACATTGAGACCCTAGAATCAAGAAAGGCAAAGGTAAACATTGATGGGACAAGTTCCGGCCTTCAAGGGTGACACAAGGAGTGAAGAATTTTATTCCCTGCCCTTCAATCCAAACAAGTATTTCCCATTTGTCTGATATTATAAGGTCCTCAATTAGATATTACTTTGTTAAAGGTTCAAAAGCTCTTTGCAGGATCATGTTATAAATCATTGTTATCTCTATTACTTGTGAATCTTATTCTAGGCTTCATCAGTATAAGATTGTCTCTTCCTTTATAGGATGCCTTAGAACATTTATTTAATTGTTTTCTTTGTTGTAAATCCAATGGTAGAACTGGATTTAAACTACTAATGAAGCAGTTTTATTTCTTTCCAAAAAAAAAAGAAAGAAAAAAAAAAGTAGATGCACTGTCCCATAAGCAATGAGATCCAAAAGCAACAATTGATGAACCAATTCATGGCTCATGATCCCAACACGATGAACTTCTGCGGAGCTAATTTCATGTAAGACTAGGAAATAAATTAAGAAAGAACAAATCTTTTTAGTTTGTAGGTAATAATAAGACTATATGTAGTTTCGGTTTTTATTGCTTTGGGTTTAGGATTTGCTTACAAATTTAAGATTTTGATCATGTGCTATCCAATATTAGTTGTGGGTGGTTTTAGATCTATCATATGACGAATATTTGTAGTTTGTAGGTGTTTATGGCTAATAAGACTATATGCAATTCCAATTTTTATTGCTTTGGTTTTAAGATTGTTTACAAATTTAAGTTTTTTGATCATGTGCTATCCAATGTTAGTTGTGGGTGCTTTTAGATCTATCAAACTTCAATTTTTGGTTGGATTAATAACAATATAGTCACATAATTTTTTATTTTGTTTCTATAATTTGTAGGCTTTGAATTTTTTGATTCTTAACTCTTTTCAACCGTTGGAAGTTTTAACATATGTATTTTTGGGTTTTTTTTTTTTTGTAATATTTGAAATTGTTGGGAAAATTTCAATAGTTATAGCGATGTGTAAGGACAAAAGGTCCAGGGCTTGTTCTTGGGCCTTGGGCCTTGGGCCTGATCCAAGGGTATTAACTTGTCCGAGGAGGGTTTAGTGGTAGTAACAATACCGAATTTAAAAGCCCACAAGCAAAATATTGTGGGAGAGGCTGATGGAAATAGTCCGAGGAGGGGCATCTCTTCGGCTAAATGAAGTGAAGATCATATGATATGCCATGATATTTAGAAGAAGATTCTAGAAGGTCTGGTGGATGAAGATGTGTTCCACAAGGGCATAGAGAGAAAGAACAAATGAGAAATATCTTAAAGAAAGCTGCTACCACCACATTAAAAACTCTGCACCTACCTCTCTGGCCGCATTAATGAGGAAATGACATATGAACAGTGATGATCAGCCTTACAGCTATTGTTGGAAGACTTCAAGAGGGCGGTGGATGTGACAAGTATCGAGATCGGTGATCTAATCCATACGTGGAGGATGGAGGGAGGAAGAAAGAAGGGATAAAAGAAAAGGAAAGGCATTCAAAGGAGGGGGATCGAGATAGAAAGAGAGAAAGACTGTACACATCACCCTCAATTGTAATCTATATTTAGAACAAGGAAATGCAATAACAAACTGTCTTCGGCATACGTCCGAGGAGAATTTTTGTTACGTAAACAGTTTGTTGCATGTGAATTGGGGATCTAGCCCATCATTTTTGTTATCCAACATCCATAGAACCTAGGTTTCAAGCCCACTCTCTACAAATTTTATTGTAATGGGCTTTTTGGGCTTGTTCCCTTCATACGGTTGGGTTCAGGTGCTAATTGTGACCTTATAATTGGTGTCTTATGTGGGAAATCTTGTGTTTTAGGAATTGAAACATTATGGCAGGCTCAGGTCCACATCATGCAGAGTCTATGGGGCCCCTGCATGAGGATCATTTCCTGCATCTTGAGCAAGAACGAGATCGAGAGGGCAGTGTGCATACAGGGCACACCGATAGGAGTCGTTCACGAGGTGGAAGTAGAAATCCTCACGAGGAAAATGCTAAGGCCATGTAGAAGGAGATTCACCATCTGAAGAAGAAATTGCGCCATGAGAGGCGAAGGCAAATGATGAGAATCAACAAGCATTCAAGGATCCATTGCATGTTCTTGTTGGGCCTATTACAAGAGCAAGATCCAAGAAGATCCAAGAAGCACTTAATGGGCTGATTCAAGAGATTTGGGCTGATTCTAACGCAGGATGTTCCAAGCTTGGCCCAAAGGAAGATGAAAGTGTAGTAAATTTAATTCAAGCTATTTAGGGCTGATCTGGCTTAATTGGGAGTGATTTATGGCATGAATTAATGGCTGATTGACTTTCCAGTTCGCATCGTTAGCGCATTTTTCCTATTTTGGATGCTCTAATTTCGGACCAAATCGGCTTTTATTTAGGGTTTTATTATTTAGTACGTTTTTTAGGTATTTTCCTTGTTTTTAGGTGCATTTAATGCTTTTTAGGTCAAACTTGATTCCCGATATGGTAAGGTATCAATTAGGAGTTATTTCGAATATATTTTCTTGTCTCCGTCAAGTTTTGTGGAGTCCTTAAATAGGCTCAAGTACGTAAACTTTTTAAGATTATTGTTGAATAAAATTCAGAAAGGTGAGGCTTTGCTCTCTTTTGGTTCTTCAAGAACTGTGAACTTATCAAGGATTCTTCCTTGTGGCGTTCAAACTTTATACCTTTGGTTCGTGATTCTTTATAATCATTGGGTCAAGGTCAACTTATACCTTTGGTTCGCGTTTCTCTTATAAACGTTGGGTCGTGGTTTTCTATCATAAATCTGATTTTTAGCTTTCCTGGGTTAAATATTCCAATATTTTTGTTGGGTCTCAAAGCGTGTCGATTGAGGTTCGCATCATTTGGTATCAGAGCACAGGTTCTAAAATCAGTTTTCTATCCCTTTATCTTGTTTCCTGTTATCATCCTATTCTGTTTCTGTTGAGTTCTTCATTCATCGTTCTTATTTTTTTTGTTTTTGTTGAAGTGCACTAGGTTAAAATCGTGCACCCAGTTCCCAAAAAAAAAAAAAAAAAAAAAAAAAAAAAAAAAAAAAAAATTGAAAAAAAAAAAAATGAAAGGAGATAGCAAAAAAAAAAAAAAAAAAAAATTTGTTTGTAGTTTCAGTTCTCTCAGACCAAAATATTGTTTTTTTTTTTATTTTCTTCCTTTGATTTAGTGTTTCTTTCATATTTTCTTGCCATTGGTATTTGTTTTAACACTACAAGTTGAATTTCTTGATCAAGTTTGTTAGTTCATTGTAGAACTGAAAAGGCGAAGCAACGAGTGGAAAAAGGCAAGAGAGTGTGAGACTAATATCAGGAAAAAGCCAATTTAAGAGTGAAACACGAGTGGGAGTGACATAATTTGAGTGCAAA